>NC_089583.1:68122546-68202546 GCF_019320115.1 Miscanthus floridulus | reverse complement strand
ATATCTCTTGCAGTTGGTTGGTTAGAGTATTGGAACATTGTTGCTTGCACTTGCTTGCTCATTGGATTGAGATGATGTACTAGCCATTTGATTTTCTTTATTATCATGAGAGTCACTTGTGCTTGCTTGATTTGTATCATCTTGCACATTTGAGTTAGAGAGCACTTGCCCTTGATCATCTTCATCAATCACTTGCCTAGGCCTCAAGTCACCAACATCCACGTTCTTTATGGCACTTGAAAGTTGAATGCCTCTAACATCTTCAAGATTCTCATTCTCATCTTGGGAACCCTTGGTTTTATCAAATTCAACATCATGAACTTCTTCAAGAGTACCACTTGCCAAATTCTAAACTCTATAAGCTTTGCTAGTGGTTGAGTATCCAAGCATGAATCCTTCATCACATTTCTTATCAAACTTGCTCAATCTAGTGCCTTTCTTCAAGATATAGCATTTGCAACCAAATACCCGAAAGTATACAATGTTGGGCTTTCTACCATTTAAGAGCTCATAAAGTGTATTCTCCTTCAATGGGTGACAATAGAAACGATTGCTACAATAGCAAGCCGTGTTGATTGCTTTGGCCCAAAAAGATTGACTCACATTGTACTCACTAAGCATAGACCTTGCCATGTCAATAAGTGTTCTATTCTTCCTCTCAACAAGGCCATTTGATTGTAGAGTGTACTTGGCCGAGAATTGATGTCTAATTCCAAAATCATCACATAACTCATCCATTCTAGTGTTCTTGAACTCACTACCATTGTCACTTCTAACTCTCTTGATGGTTGTTTCAAATTCATTGTATATGCCCTTAACAAATGATTTGAATGTTGCAAATACATCACTCTTGTCCACTAGAAAGAATGCCCAAGTGTATTTTGTATAGTCATCCACTAACACAAAGCCATATTTGTTTCTACCAATGCTAGTGTATTGTGTTGGCCCAAATAAATCCATGTGCAATAACTCAAATGCCTTGCTAGTGCTCATTATGCTCTTCTTCGATGGGTGTTTCCAACTTGTTTGTCAGCTTGACAAGAGCTACAAAGCTTATCCTTTTCAAACACAACATCTTTCAAACCTCTAACCAAGTCATGGTTAACCAATCTATTCAATTGTTTCATTCCAACATGACCAAGCCTTCTATGCCACAACCAGCCCATACTAGACTTAGTGAAGAAGCATGTTGACAATTGAGCTTCACTAGCATTGAAATTAACCAAGTATAGATTCTCATATCTAAAGCCTTTGAAGATCAAATTAGAGCCATCTACACTTATGATCTCTACATCATCTACTCCAAATATTCATTTGAATCCAAGATCACACAATTGAGTCATGGATAGCAAATTGAAGTTTCAAGCTCTCAACTAGCAACACATTGGAAATGCTCATGTCATTGGATATTGCAATATTACCAAGCCCTTTGACCTTGACTTTGCCATTGTCACCAAATGTGATACTATCATAACCATCATTGCCATTGGTATTGATATTGTTGAACATTCTTGCATCACCGGTCATGTGTTGAGTGCACCGACTATCAAGAACCCAATGCCTTCCTCTGACTTTATAATTGACCTACAAAAGAAGATCAATTCTTTTTAGGTACCCAAACTTGCTTGGGTCCTTGAAGGTTAGTTACTAAGCTCTTTGGCACCCAAATGGATTTCTTCTTTGAGCCCATCCATAGTGCACCAATGAACTTAGCCTTCACACCATTAGTACCCTTGGTAAGCACATAGAAAGAATTAAGCATAATGAGGATACATTAGCATTTTTGTTCATGGTCTTGCACTCATGCTCTTTATAACCAACTTGCTTGCAACTAGTACAAAACCGACTATTATTCTTCACAAAACTAGTCTTGTGAGGAGCAAAGACTGCCTTTCCTTTCTTAGGGTATAGCCCAATCCCTCTTTGTAGAGACAAGCTCTTTGGCTACCCAAGCACATAAGCTAGTGGTCCTCTCCACCATAGGCTTCACCTAAGGCAAAAGTGAGTTTATTTACCTCCTTCTTGAGTGTCTCATTCTCGACCATTAGTGAGGCATCACAAGTGAAACCATCAGTACTAGATGAGCTAGAAGTGGAAGTGCTATAAGAATGGTTAGTGGAGCAACAATGATAGGCTTATATAAAGATTCATCAATTATGTCACAAGTTAAGCCCACATCACATGTTACAACATGCTCCTTTACATTTTGCTCATCAAGTAGAGACGAATGATGAGCTTTTTCAAGCTTCTTATGAGCCTTGCTAAGCTTCTCATGGGCTTCCTCTAGACTCTCATGAGATGCATTGAGCTCATCAAAGGCTTGCTTAAGGGCTTTAGTTCCTTACGCAAACTTTTGCATTCCCTTCTCTTAATGTCAAAATGTTCCTTAGCATCATCTAACAGGTCAAGTAGTTCATCCTTAGTTGGTTCATCATCATCACTATCACTTTTATTTTCATTATCATGTTTCTTATCACATCCATCATCATAAGTTTGTTCTAGATTTGCCAAAATGTTCTCTCATCCAAAGCATCATGAATGGCACTAAGAGCAATGTCGTTGTTTTGGAGTAGCACTTCTTTGGTCTCCACCACCTTCCATACATTTCTATTGATTGACTTGGTGTAGGTGGTCATCTTTGCCTTTCAATATGGACAATTTGAGCCATCCAATTGGGGTGGCTTCTTGGTGTTGTTGATTTGAGCCATTTTGACATTGAAGGTTGTTAAGCCTCAAATCACGGTGACCACGGCTCCGATACAACTTGAAAGGTTCTAATGGCTAGAGGGGGGTGAATAGCCTATAAAAATTTCTACAATAACACCTAACAAACCGGTTAGACAAATATGAAGCGAAGCGAGTGTTGCGCTAGCCTACTAAAAATGCAAGCCACCTACCACAATTCTAGTATCTATAGTCTATCCACACAAAGGCTATGCCACTACACTAAGTTAGTAAGCTCTCAAAGACTAACTAAAGAGCCTCATTAACCACTAGACCTAACACAGCTTGCTCTCAAGACTAACTACACTAAAGAGCGAAGCAACACTAGAAATGTAAATACAAGAGGGGATGATGATGATTATACCGACGTGTCGAGGTATGAGACAATCACAAGATGAAACCAATCAATTAATCACAAGATAACCAATGAAATCCTCTGACAAGATGACACAAGATTTTTTTACTGAGGTTCACTTGCTTGCCGGCAAGCTAGTCCTTATTGTGGCGATTCACTCACTTGGAGGTTCAGATGCTAATTGGCATCATACGCCAAAGCCACAACCGGGTGCCTGCACAACCAACACAAGATGAGGATCACATAAGCCACTGAGCAATCCACTAGAGTTTCCTTTGGTGCTCTACCATGTAAGGCACAAGAACCCCTCACATCACATGTTTTGCAGGCACAAGTATGAAAATACACCAAAATGCACAATCAAAAAGGTGCATTCAAGCAAAACATATGCAAAAGCCCATTCATACCCCACACTAGGGCAGAACACCAGCACAGCAGAGGCCCAAGCCTAGCTAGGAGCCCACATGCTGAAGGTAGTGGCTAGGCATGCAATACTGACCGCACCCTAGGTGCGGTTGCACCGCCCCCAGCTCCGCCTAGCCCCACAATTTCTCTGGTGGTACAATTAATGCTCTAGGAGGCGGTTGCATGTGGGGCTTTCCTAAAATACATGAGCAAACTGTCATACTCAAGCTACAAAAGGAGCCCCCTCTCCACATTCAATCATCATCATACACAATGAAGAAGAAGAATGGCTACACACATTTCATTAGCTTCTAGCTAGACTAGAGTAGGGAGTGAGAGAGGAAAGACTTAGAGGAATAGCAGAGTAGTGGTGCCCTCTACTTCTTGTACTCAGCAAGGCCTTGTACATTAGGTGGACGGAGTGCTAGACTTGTCGGATGCCTCTACACTTGTACCTCTATGTTTGTCTTACTACTTGGAGTAAGAAGTTCATGTTCATGTTTTGGTTTGATCCCTTAAGTAAAGTTATCATTGTTACTACTTACTTGCGGGTTTGCCAATCGTCCTCGTGACAGGTGCTCTAGTAGAGGACTCCTGATAAAGATGAAAGTTCCTAGCCAATGCTAGAGTAGTGACCAATAGCATAGACGTGGTGTCCAAGCTACAAGTCACCTTCGTTGCCTCATATCCCCTGGTTTAGGGGTAGGCGGTAGGTGGTGACAACCCTATCCATCCTTTTAATCCCCCACGTTTAGATACGACGTAGAGCTATAGACCGACATCGACTAGCAGACCAGTTGCAACTCGGTGCCCGAAGTAAGTCTATAGTAGCAAAGTTATCTTCGCTTAAGGTTTCTACCATTAGAAGAACCTCACTACCCAACCTACCCTTCTTCTAATTCTTGTTAGGTAAACTAGTTAAGAGACTACTTACACCTATGTTCCTCATGTAAATACGATACCCTGAATACCACTGAGTAAAGTGCTACAACAGTATTTCCGGGCGCTTGCGCTAAGAAGCACCAACACCGCAGTGATGCCCCCACCATTTTCCTTTGCCCTAGAAGAATGTGGCAGTGGCACCGGACACACACTAGCATTGCACCATCACATGTGGGGCAGTGTACATCGTTAGTGGCGGTGCCAACTCCCACTCAGCTTGCTCTTGGCCAAGTCTAGGTGGGCACCACCCTAGGGGTGGCGGTGCCACTGGACAGGGGGTGGCGGTGCCCTAGGGCAACCGCTGCTCTCGGCCTCCCAGCCGGTCACCGTCATAGGATTGGTGGGTTCACCGAACAAGGGGTGGCGGTGCCCCCGTGGCAGCACCCCAAGCCTAGTTTTGCCTCCTTTTCTTCACCTTTCTCACCACCTTACAAATGTGCTAACACTCCAAGTGTTTCACCATCATGTGCAAGTGTGTTAGCATTTTCACAAACATTTTCAAAGGATATTCACTTCTCACCAATTGTGCACTAGGCCTAAATGCATATGCATCTATTCCAACACCCAGTGGCACTAGATGATCGAGTTATCTAATAAGAGCTCCCCTCTTAATAGTATGACCATCTATCCTAAATGTGATCACACTCTATAGTGTCTCGATCACCAAAAATAAAATGGCCCTATGGATATCACCTTAGCCTTGATCCCATTTTGTTTTTCTCTTTCTTCTTTTCCAAGTCCTAGAGCTTTGATCATCATCACATGTCCACACCACCACCATGGACTTCATTTCATATGGCCATCTCCATCCATGAGTGCCACTTAGCTCCTTCACTTGGATTGGACCATCCTATCTAGTCACACACTTAGATACAAGGATTAGTCCAAATAGGATTCATCAATTAGCCAAAAACCAATCTAGGGGCTTTCAACGAGAATGGGCCATGTGCGCTAGCATGGATACGTGTGCATCCTTCGGTGGAGCGCTGCCGCTAGCTTACAGCCAACACTGCCATGGCTCCCACACTAGCTTTCTCTTCCTCACCAAACAACCCTCATTGAGATATACTTTTGCAACACTCGGATGAAACAATTGCACATACGACTAAAAATAGATAAAATATTTGGAACATACACTTGCAACATCGTCATTGTAACATATGCAACATCTAGATAGAACACCTACAACATACGTCTAAAATAGAAAGAACATATGGAACACATTGTTTCAACATATGCAAGCATCCGGATCAAAACGCTTGTTACATACATCTGGAATAGATTAAATATTTTGAACAAACGCTTGCAACATGCCTCTAAAATACTTACAACATGTGCTATATTCCCGATCTACTTTTGCATAACCTATAAGAAACAACTGCAACATACCTTTGAAATGACTAAACACCTAAAACATACATTTACAACATAGGGGAGGGGAAGCATAGGCCGATCGATTCCAGCCGTCGGGGTCGGAGCCTGTGGTGAGCAGCGGCACACGAGCACCACCAGCACCTAGCACCAGCGGCGCGTGCAAGAACCACCACTAGCCAGCGCCACCAACACCGGCCTTGGCTTAGCCTAGCGGCGGTGCATGCTACGAGAGGGAGTAGGCGGCGCGGCGCATGTCCTGGGCCCACACATCCAAGGAAGGAGTCAGGTGAAGCTACCATTTGAAGCTCCCACACTCTGTCTCCTATCCTCTCAGTATATTTTCTGTGACTTTGATGGTGAAGAGGATCCATTTGGTCGCGTTGGTAGCCGGAGCTGAAAACGGCTACGAGAGTTGCCCCGGGAGCCATTCCAAATGACCCCTATACGTCATCAATTTTAAACAACAAAAAATACTCGCTCTAGTCCAGTTTACAAGGCATTGTGCTTACGTTAAGAGTCAAACTACTTTACAATCTTTGACTAATAATTTGGCTAACAAATTTTGACTATTGTTATATAAACTTGATACCATTAGATTTATAATTGCATGGACTATCCAATAAATCATAAGTTATGATCATAAATAATATAACATAACACAAATAAATGGTCAAAGTGTAATTTAAGAGACCATGCTACGCCAAAAGACACTTTATAAACTGGATAAGAGGGAGTACACTATGTAATGGGAATGGGGATCCCGATCTTCTATCAGGTAGAGGTAACTATCGTTGTGGCAGAGAATGACACACCGATCCGGCTTCAGATCGAAAGATCGAACCCTACAATCTTAGCACCACAACTCCTCTGGTTATCAACCAAGTCACGGACCAGTTGACCTCACCAAGAAGGCTAATCCCTCCCTACGCAACGAAGAACACAAGCAAGAACAAGAAAGAACACAACCAAATTGCAGATGAATGATTAATCTCACGGAGTTGGGGTCTCACAAACCGATGAACAGCGAAACTGTTCTTGACAGAATAATCTAAGCAAAACCCAAACCCTAATGGAGGGGCGGCAGCTATTTATAAAGACTATAGGGTCATGCAAGACCCCTAGATGCGACCCTAATGGGCCCAAACACGATACATGGTCCAACGGACCAAAAGACGGTGTCGCAACACCTAGATAGATTCTAGATGCTAACTTGTTTTGATGATTCCTGTTGATTTCGAAGAGCTTTTGACATGAGACCACTTGGATTGACTTCCTTATCAAATTAGCTTTCCATCGATATGTGGATCGTCGAAAACAGAGTCCAGATGCGTCCTGGGTGACCAGTTTAAGGCAGACTGGTCCTAGAGGCCGAGGCAGACTCGAAATCATGTTGGACCGGGCCTCTAGTTCCTGTTGGACGTCCTTGCTAGTCATCTTTGCCTCCACCACATCCTCTAAGCCCTTCATGACCTTCTCCAATGTCCTAAGCAGGATAACATCATTAGGTAGTAGTCTATTCTCAAAAGTATAAAAAGGATCGCTTAAGAACGAGCTCACCTCTAAATTGAGTTGACGCATTCGAGCCCGGGTCATTGGACCTTGCATGACGGTTGGAGGATCAATGGGTACATCCGAAGGAGTGATGTCCTCATCATCCTCCCCCTCTTGAAATGGAGTCGTCCTCGACTCAAGCTCATCTTCTTCTCCCAAATAAGGTTTCAAATCTGCAATGTTAAAGGTGGGACTAACCCCGAACTCGGGTGGCAACTCAAGTTTGTAGGCATTATCATTTATTTTCTCATGATCTTATAAGGACCAGCTGCTCTTGGCATTAATTTAGACTTACATAGCTCAGGAAATCTATCTTTTCTCAAATGTAACCACACCAAATCACCCGGTTCAAGTTTATTCTCTTTTCTACCTTTACTACCAGTAATTCTATACTTTTCATTCATTCTTTCAATATTTGCTTTAGTTGTTTCATGCAACTTATGAATAAAATCAGCACGCTCTCTAGCATCACTATGTATTCTCTCAGTGGTAGGTAAAGGCAAAAGATTAATAGGAGCACGGGGGTTAAAACCATACACTACCTGAAAAGGACTTACCTTGGTGGTGGAATGTTCTGCCCTGTTATATGCAAACTCCATATGCGGCAAACACTCTTCCCACATCTTCAAATTGTGCTTCAAAATTGCTCTCAACATGGTGGACAATGTTCAATTCACAACCTCAGTTTGCCCATCAGTTTGGGGATGACATATTGTAGAAAACAACAGCTTGGTCCCTAATTTATTCCACAACGTGCGCCAAAAATGACTCAAGAATTTTGCGTCACGATCTGAAACAATAGTAGAAGGCATACCATGCAAGCGAACGATTTCTTGAAAGAAAAGGTCAGCAATATGAACAGCATTGTCGCTCTTATGACAAGGAATAAAATATGCCATCTTAGAAAAACGATCAACCACCACAAAAATGCTATCCCTCCCCCTCTTAGTCCTTGGCAAACCCAACACAAAATCCATAGATATATCAGCCCAAGGAGTAGAAGGAACAGGAAGAGGCATATACAAACCATGTGGGTTCAACTGCGACTTAGCTTTTGACATGTGGCACACCGAGCCATGTACCGCTCTACATCTTGCCTCATCCTTGGCCAAAAGAAGTGTGTGGACAGCACCTCCTCCATCTTCTTGGCACCAAAATGTCACATCAATCCGCCTCCATGTGCCTCCTGCAACAACAAAAGATGAACGGAACCAACTGGAATGCATAGGGCGATTAGCTCTAAACAAAAACCCATCATTGATCATAAACTTATTCCATGTACATCCCTCTCTACAATTAAGCAACACATCCTTAAAATCAGGATCAAGCGCATATTGTTCTTTTATTGATTGAAGACCAAAAATCCGACAATCAAGTTGGGACAACAATGTATATCTTCTAGACAAAGCATCAGCAATCATATTATCCTTTCCTTTCTTGTGTTTGATAATATAAGGAAAAGATTCAATAAATTCAACCCATTTAGCATGCCTATGATTCAGATTATTTTGAGAGCGAAGATACTTAAGCGATTCATGATCAGAATGAATAACAAATTCTTTAGACCACAAATAATGACGCCACATCTCTAAAGAATGAACAAGTGCATACAATTCCTTATCATACATGGAATAATTAAGAATAGGGCCATGCAATTTTTCACTAAAGTAAGCAATGGGTTTACCATCTTGCATCAAAACACCTCTAATACCAACTCCACTAGCATCGCATTCTAGCTCAAAAGTCTTACCAAAGTTTGGAAGTTGTAGCAATGGTGCGTTTGTAAGCTTGTCCTTCAAAGTGTCAAAGGACTCCTCATGTGCCTTTCCCCAGTGGAACACCACTCCTTTCTTCGTCAACTTATGCAATGGGGCAGCAACGGTGCTAAAATCTTTGATGAAACGGCGGTAGAATCCTACAAGACCAAGAAAACTCCTCACCTGTGTGACAGTTTGGGGAACTGGCCAGCTCTTAATGGCTTCAATTTCATCTCGTCCACCTCAATTCTCTGTGGAGTTACAACATAACCAAGAAAAGAAACTCGATCCGTGTAAAAGATGCACTTCTCAAGGTTACCAAATAAACGTGCATCACGTAAAGCATTAAAAACAGCACGTAAGTGATCCATATGTTCATCAAAAGACTTGCTATAAATCAATATATCATCAAAGTAAACTACCACAAAATGACCAATAAAAACTCTTAAAACCTCATTCATTAAGCGCATAAAAGTGCTAGGTGCATTTGTCAAACCAAAAGGCATAACTAACCACTCATACAACCCGAATTTGGTTTTAAATGCAGTTTTCCATTCATCTCCAAGTTTCATTCTAATCTGGTGGTAGCCACTTCGCAAGTCAATCTTAGTGAAAATTATAGAACCACACAACTCATCAAGCATGTCGTCTATCCTAGGAATATGATGACGATACCGAATAGTAATATTATTGATGGCTCTACAATCAACACACATACGCCAAGTTCTATCTTTCTTAGGAACCAAAAGTACAGGAACGGCACAAGGACTAAGTCTTTCACGTACATACCTGTGTTCCAAAAGGTCTTGGACTTGCCACTGAATTTCCTTAGTCTCCTTGGGATTGGTTCGATAGGCAGCACGGTTGGGCAAGGTTGCTCCCGGAATCAAATCAATTTGATGCTCTATTCCTCTCATAGGTGGCAGCCCTAGGGGTATCTCAGCTGGAAAAATGTCCTCATACTCCTACAAAAGGTTAGTGATAGCAGGAGGCACCGAGCTAACAATATCATCAAGCAAAAACATAGCTCGTTTGTATACCAAAGCATAGCAAATATCATCATCAGAAATTTCAACAAAGTCACATTTTGTTGCAAACATAACACCACCCTTCAATTTAATCTCCTTAGCCTTAGAAATAGATGTAGACTTATCCTTTTTGGTGGGAAAATAGAATTAGCAACTTGCTGATTTTCAGATTGGACATCATTCAAACTAGCAGCGCGTTCTCTATCAGCTTGTACAATTTGAGCAGGGGTCAAAGGTACCAAAGTAATTTTCTTTCCTTTATGCACAAAAGTGTATTTATTACTTCTACCATGGTGTGTAGCATCATTGTCATGTTCCCAAGAACGACCCAATAAGAGTGAACAAGCTTGCATAGGTACCACATCACAATCAATAGTATCAACATAAGAACCAATAGAAAATGATACTCTACAAGTTTGTGTTACCTTTGCTTTACCTAAATAATTTAGCCACTGAATATGGTATGGACGTGGGTGTGGGCGTGTGGTCAAGTTAAGCTTCTTGACCAAATCAGAACTTACTAAATTGTTGCAGCTACCTCCATCAATAATGACATGTGCATGACGGTCGCTGATGACGAAGAAAATCTAGAACAAGTTATGGCGTTGTAGCTTCTTAGGTTGCTAGACTTGTGAGCTGAGCACCCGCTGTACAATGATGCTCCTATAGGCCGCCGTGGCCTCGTCACCAAGGACTTCGCCGTCCTCCTCAACTGCATCTCGGTCTTCTTCATCCTCAATGTCAGAGATGCTAATGTAACCATCTTCTATAGCAATATATGCCCACTAACTTGGGCAGTCCTTCTGCACATGGCCAATGCCATGGCAGTGGTGGCACTGAATGCCCGAAGTGTGTCCCATCGATGTAACAGATGAGGAACTCTTGGTAGGCACCTGCAAAGAATTTTTACCTGAATTTGAAGGTCATGTGGGAGGTGCCTTAGGTGTAGCGGAAACTCCAGAGGCTGTAGGTCGCTTGCTCGCTGGTGGAGGCGCCCAAAAGGTGGTTGGCTTGGTCAGCCCCAAAGATGGTGCCGAGCGTGGCGTGTATGTAGTGGTGCTGACCTTGCTCTTGCTCTGTTGTTCACTCCCCTGCAATTCCTTTTCTGCAAGCATAGCAAACTGAAACAACTGGTTGACAGTGTTAAATTCTTTATAATCAACAATGTCCTGAATCTCACACCTCAAACCCGAATAAAAACGACAAATGGCATCTTCGTTCCCCTCCACAACACTACAACGCATCAATCCCTTTTGGAGCTCACCATAGTAATCCTATACAGATTTATCTCCTTGTTCTAAACGCATCAATTTCTTACGTAAGTCTCTATGATAAGGAGGAACAAAGCGATCATGCATAGCTACCTTAAATTCTTCCCCTGTACCAGGTAAAGCATCCTATGCAGCTAACCCATTCCACCAAATAATGGCAAAATCTTTAAGCTCACTAGTAGCTTGTCGAACTCTATGATGCTCAAGCATACGGTGGGCACTAAACTTTTGTTCTACCGTTATCTCCCAATCAAGATATCCCTCAGCATCATAATGACCCAAAAAAGATGGTATTGTGAACTTAATCTTAGCATAAGAATCATCGGGTACACGGTGATTATTACCTTGATGGTGGTGGACACCACCCATACCTGTCGTGTTGCGGCGAAGACGTCGTCGTAATCTTGCTTGTCGAAAGGCTACTCGATCTATGTTCCCAACGGCATCATGCATCGTGTCTTCTGGCAAGAGACCATCGGTGTTGCTGCCAGAGACGTCATTGTTGTTGACTGCCACCAAGGTTTCCAACTCAGTAACCTTGTCGGTTAGCGTAGAAATTCGTTTGTCCAATCTCTCCATGATGTTGCCAATGTTGAGTTCAATGAGTGCGTCAGTGACGGCCTTCCTGACGGCCTCATTCATCCTTTTTTGGGCATCCTCTACAACAGCTTGTAGTTGCTCTTGGCTGACACACTCATTGAAACCCTTAGGATTGTTATCTCTAGTCTGATCACCTCCTGCCATTGTAAACACAAAAACAGGAACAAACGGTGAAAGTTATCCCTATCAAATGACTATGTGGTTGCAGTGGTGTCACTTTTCACAGCAAGTGGAAGCATCTTACCAAGCTCTTACAAAGTTCTTACCAGCGCAAGTAGTGGGCAGTACAACCGGCGGCTGGTTCATGATACCTGTGAGATAGTGGTACCGAGATTGCAAGGCCCTTTTTTTATACTGATCTGAAGAGTTTGTGGAGCTTGGAAGGCACACAAAAAGTAATATGTATATCTGGCACACAAGTCAGTAACAGAAAGTAAGGCTGAATTATAGTCCAAAGTACTTGTTCTCGTTGCTGGTCTAAAATATTCCAAGTACCAGGTGTGTGACAAAAGTATGGTGGATAGCAAGATGACAGGTGTGTGAAAATAAGTATGATGGATGGAAACAGTAACACAAACAAGAAACCAGACAGCACTCACAAACACAGCTCACTTTGGTCTTTTCTATGTGCTCCTCTAGATATTGTTCCTCTTTTACCCCTCTTTTTTTTATTTTTGGGGCTGTCGTTGTTTTTTTGGAAAATTTTGACTTTTGTATTTTTTTTTTGATATTTTTCCTTTACTTAGGAGCACAAAAGAAGTAACCACAAAAAATATGAGCTTAAACAAGTGAAAGACGTGGCCTGTGGAAAATTCAGAAAACTTGCTCAAAATCGACACAAACCTTGTGACCACAAAAAGAGGATCTTGTGATCACTTTTTGACCAATTTAAAAATCTCCGACCTCGACAAAGCGGGGGATGGACGGATCCAAAAAAATTTCTGATCGATTTTGATATATGGAACGTCGAAATAGGAGTTCGTATGCGAAAACTAGATCAGTTTTAAGAATTGGCTCCAAATTAGAGGACAAAACGGGAACAATGTGCACAAAACTGGTCACAACAGCAAAGATTTGATGGAAACGATGGGGAAAACACACGAACTAGTCTCTAACACGACCTAACCAGCAACTAGACCTTGACTAGGACACAAACTCAATACGACGGACTTTGAAGCTGAAATATGCAAAGGCTATGGCGCGGTAGGTTCTAGGACTGGAAAAACGAGTATGACATTGGACTATGGGACGAATGCGAAACACTCAAACTAGGGAATAAATGTGAACCTGACAGTATACCTTAGCTCTGATTACCGCTTAATGGGAACGGGGATCCCAATCTTCCGTCAGGTAGAGGTAACTATCATTGTGGCGGAGAATGACACACCGATCCGGCTTTAGATCGAAAGATCAAACCCTGCAATCTTAGCACCACAGCTCCTTTGGTTATCAACCAAGTCACAGACCAGGTTGACCTTGCCAAGAAGACTAATCCCTGCCTGCGCAACGAAGAACACAAGCAAGAACAAGAAAGAACACAACCAAATTACAGATGAATGATTAATCTCACGGAGTTGAGGTCTCATAAACCGATGAACGGCAAAACTATTCTTGACAAAATAATCTAAGCAAAACCTAAACCCTAATGGAGGGGCGGTGGCTGTTTATAAAGACTCTAGGGTTGTGCAAGACCCCTGGACGCACTCCTAATGGGCCCAAACACGATACATGGTCCAACGGATCAAAAGACAGTGTCGCAGCACCCTGACAGATTCTGGACTCTGACTTGTTTCGATGATTCCTGTTGATTCCGAAGAGCTTTTGACGTGAGACCACTTGGATTGGCTTCCTTATCAAATTAGTTTTCCATCCATATGTGGATCGTCGAAAACGGAGTTCGGATGCGTCCTGGGTGACTAGTTTAAGGCAGACTGGTCCTGGAGGCCGAGGCAGACTCGAAATCATGTTGGACCGGACCTCCGGTTCCTGTTGGACGTCCTTGCTGGTTATCTTCGCCTCCACCACGTCCTCTAAGTCCTTCATAACCCTCTCCAATGTTCCTAAGTAATATAACATCATTTGGTAGTAGTCTATTCTCAAAAGTATAAAAAGGATCGCTTAAGAACGAGCTCACCTCTAAATTGAGTTGACGCATTCGAGCCCGGATCATTGGACCTTGCATGACGGTTGGAGGATTAGCGGGTACATCCGAAAGAGTGATGTCCTCATCACTATGTAAGCTATGACAATGCATATTATGAATCTGATAATGAGTCTATGTCAAGCTATAGTTTACGGGCAATGCTAAGGTACATCATTTACCTACTGGGAGGTAATATCTCAAATAAATCAAAGCGGTTGATTTTTTGTATTTTATGAATTACTTAATAAATTAAAAAAATATAGAAAAACAAAAAAAATCTTCATCCGCATGCCCCTAATGACGGGAGGGGAAATGCTGCATGCCTCTAATGATGGAAGGGAAACGTCCATCCCGTCCCCTAATCACGTTCCCTCATAAAAAATGGCATTTTCCTATTGCATCGTATTATACATTGTGTAAGGTTTGAAGAGGGAATAGTTTAATTTTGATGTGTTTTTCTTTTTTATATGATCGATAACCAGGTTCAAACCGTTTGTATGCCGGCAAAATTTAGGGCACTATGCGGGAATTTGACAGATAAACAAAAACGTATCGGTAGAAAAATAGGATGAAAAAAGCCTACTTACAATGCATGCTAGTGGAGTCTCTGACCAAAAATTTGAGCCGTTAACTTGAGCTTATTGCAATGATAATATTCGTATGAATTGGAATTAAAATCGAATAAATGGTGCTATCCGAATTCGATTTCACATATTCAATCTATCCATACTCCATCTTAGATGAGCAATTTCCTATGATACTTACTCCCTCGGTAAAGAAAAAATATAGTCATTTCTTGGGGAGTCAAATAAATTCAAACTTTATCAAATTTATACACGAAAAGTACTAATACTTATGACGTTGAGTAAGTATCATCAGAATAACTATAAAATATGTTTTCATATTAAATCAATTTTAACAAATAATTATTCATATTACTTTGTATAAACTTGATCAAACTTAAGAAAGTTTGACCTGTCGAATCAAAAGGCTTATCGTCATTTTATTGATCATATTACTTTGTATAAACTTGATCAATTCTTATCGTCATTTTATTATACAGATACAGATCCTGCATGGTCTTAGTACACTTGCCAATCTTCATCAACTAGATGATATAGAGAGAGCTCAAGATTAGTATCATGCCGTTCCTTGTCAATCTGATAGCTTAATGTCTTTTGTCAAATCCAAATTATTAGATATCTTCTAATTGTATAAATCTAAAACTTGATGACCCGTGCTACCTTTTGCTAAATGAAATTAGTAATGAGAGGTAGCAAAAAAATAATTGTGGTTCAGGTTGCAATATTCAATTTCATAGCCTACTTCTCACTCACTCTCTATGTGTGTGCTTTCAGGACACTCTATTTCCAATGGTCTCAAGTTTCAGATTTTTTGTTTACAGCTTATATGCTCCATTTCGCTGTGTAATGACCAATCTTGCTTTTACAAATATATATTGTTTGGTCATCACTGTTGTCATTTCAATCAAATTGTTGTTAGCCTAAGTATCCTAATTTGCAACAACTTCCCCTTTTCAGCTTGCTTTGTTGTGACCGCTGCAATGCGAGGGGTTCCCGCTAATTTGTAATATAAATCGCGTGGGATTTGTAATGTTTAATATCGATGGATTTGTTGGTCTACGTAGCAAATATAAAACAAAACCCAATTCCATCAAAAAAATATAAAATAAATTATAAAACAATAAAATACGAAAAAAGATCACAACCGGTTTGTACGTGAAGCTGTTAGTGTTGTTGAAGCCATCACTGTCGGCTTGAGCTAACCGCCGACAGTGTTGTCTTCACCAACACAGCCGGCTACACCCACCAGCCGGTAGTGATAGTTTGACAAACACTGCCGGCTACAGCCACCAACCGACAGTGTTGGCTTGCTTAACACTACCGGCTTGAGCCACCAGCCGACAGTGACGGCTCGACCAACACAGCCGCCTTGAGCCACAAATCAGCAGTGTTGGCTTGCTCAACACTGCCGGCTTGAGCCACTCGCCGACAGTGTTGCCTTGACCATCATTGTCGGCTTGAGCCACAAACCGGCAGTGTTGGCACAGCTAGACACTGCCGGGTGGCGCCAGGAACCGACAGTGTTGCCTTGATATCACTGTCAGTTTTGTGTTACCGGCAGTGATGTGACCTCATCACTGCCGATATGCCACCGTTGGTTCAAAATCCGATAGTGACGGGGGTTTTGAACATGTGCATGTCTGGGGTAGTGATATATCGTCCCCTGCTTTTCTTTGCTTGTAGTTTGGTCCCTACGCCTTACAAAGGCTTTCGAAGCCCATGTACTGATGCCGCTCCATCCTATGAACTATGTTTGAGATGCCTACCCCACCTGTGTAAGCCATTCAGAGATCATATGGTTTTCATCATCATCATCAATAAATTAAATACTTAATCTTGGTCAGCTTCAACAAATTAAAGCATGGATGGATACTGTACCGAGAGTAAGGGCGCTGACGAAGATCATGGATGCTAAGATGAAGATGATGAGGGACGCCCGCCCCAACCAAGCGATCAGCTTCCTCACGCAGTGCTGCCCCGTGATGGCGGCCACGAATGCCACGCCCGTAAAGTAAGCAGCTGAATGCATGAACCAAGGCAAGAAATATGAGCCCCCATGCCCTAAGGTGAGGTGCAGAGGGGGTAATTAAATAAACTGTGGAACTGAAGAAATAATTGATGGTAATATACCATAAGGCACCGGGAAGCGGTGCAGCAGGTAGTACTCCACGACCGACATGGACGACGAGAACATCATTGTGAATGTGGCCGTAGCACTTGACACCTGTGTATATCATATCATATTCATATGGTTCCGGTGTTTCGTCCTTAATTAATAGAGCACATGTATAATTCACTTGTTGAATAATAATGGTCGTGAGTAATTTTCTTCGAAATTGATCCCTGCTTCGATCGATCGTACCTGGGGAGGAATTCCGAGCTCCAGGAAGAGTGGCCCCATGATGAAGCCACCACCCATGCCAAGCAGGCCACCGATGAGTCCTGCCAGGATGCCGAACAGGCAGTATACCAGCAGCTGCCGAATTCTTAGGGTACTTTGCTGCTGGGTTCCCTTAGATGAGAGCACCCTTTTCCCTGTTCTTAGACCGTAGGCTTCATACACTGTCACTCCAACTGCCACTGGGATCTGCATGTGCATGCAAGCGACCAATAGAAAGAGGAGTTATCAGTATTAACCATGCTATATATTGCTCTTGCAATTCCTCAATGCATGTGCTGTAGTGGAAGGGGGCATGTCTGGGCAATAAGGAGATTATTAAGATTCAAATCCTAGAGTTACCTGGAGGGAATTCAGCACCCAATACCAAACGGAGCAGGAAGCAACGTAGTTCTGTAAAGAACAAGGCAGAAACATCAGATGTAGCTAGGAGCTATGATACATTCTTTTCCTTGCTGTTTCATTCATAATTTTTAATTTTCCACAACACGATTTATTAGCTCCTTTTCATTTTCAAATATGCAGTGCAAACTGGGCTGGTTTTAAGGTATATTAGTTGTGCTTGTGGAGAACACAGTGGAGGTTATGGCGGCAGGAGCGCAGGACTGCAGGAGACTAGCTATATCTATATATGGAGTTACTCCCTCCGTTCCCATTTATTTAGCAATCTGTACAATTGAATATGTAAATTGGATAATTTTTTTAGTTATAACATTCACATTAAATTAAAAACCAGTTGGAACATAATGTTATCTTTATTTATTTCACTACCATTTACTTAGGTTGCCATGTGACTCTAGGAGCCGTACTTGGTAGAAGTAGCAGATATAGAAAACTTTATTCGTTTCCATCAGTATTGTGGAAGAATTGATTATTGTATCTATTATCTCTGAGGAGGTAAGATCAATGTGCTGCAGCCCCACCGTACCCAATTATATAGTAATCCGGTGTACCTAGTAAAGAAATCTCTTAGTATGCTTGAACTGTATACTCCCACCCAATTTGTGACATTACAGTTTAGTCTTCTATATTTTGCACTAATGAGCTGCTACCTTCGTCCACAGAAGAATGTAATTCTCACATTTTGACGAGCCAAACTATTTAAACTTTGACCAAAGTTATATGAAATACTACTAATATTTATAATTCCATAATTGTATTCTCGTGTGGATGGAGAGAGTACTACAAAGTAAAGGGTTTTTTCCCCAAGCCCCACTCACACTACGCCAGATTTGTACATCACTGCCGGCATCGTCACTGCCGGATTTGTGAGAACCGGCAGTGATGTTCCTTCACTGCCGGTTATGAGCTTGAAAATAAAAAAAAATGATTAGGGCTGGGTTAAAACCGACAGTGAAGGACCACATCACTGCCGGTTTGTGGCTTGAACCGGCAGTGTTTTGGCGGTCACTCATCACTGCCGGTTTAAGCCAAGAGCCGACAGTGATTGGGCTCGATCACTGTCGGTTCTAGCCAAGAACCGACGGTGATAAGCCAACAACCCAAAAAGGCTGCAGCCGTCCTCTCCTTCCTTCTCTCTTCCATCACGAGAACAGAGGCGTGCATTTGGACCCTTCCCTCCATTGTTGCGGCTGCTCTTCACCATGAAGCTAGTGCTTGGATTTTGAAGAATAGTTTGATCTTTTTGCTTTAAGGTTAGTAACAAACATCCACTCCTTTGATTTTGTTGCTTAATTAGCTTCGTTTGGATGGCTACATTGCTTGATTCTCATTCTAGTTCTTTCTCCATTCTAGAGAGCACTTTTCCAATTGGACATTTATGCAAGGCTTAAATTATGGTGAATCCATCATCTAAACGGTTGGTGTCTATGAACACATTTAAATTCCTAGCTAATTATTCCATGGTGGTCAAGATCATCATTGTTAGTATGTGATGCTATAATTAGTTCTTAGTAGTAGAGTAGAATAGATGTTCTTCATTATTGCGCAATAATTGTTTTTTACTATGATTTTCAATTTACAGGGCCAGTGCTATCAATTTTAATTTTTCAATAATTAGTGTACAATAATGTTTTCCAAAAATGGTACTTTCGGGCTACAATTGTTGTTCATGAAGCTCGATTTCTTATTAATTCTTTGTAATTACTGTCTCAGTATTTTTTTTGCAGAGATGGATCGAGAGTGGATGCATCAGTCTCGAACGGACAAGCAGTACATGCATGGCGTCAGCTAGTTTATCACCAATGCCAAAGCCTATGCTGGGAATGAGAACCCTATCTTCTGCCCATGCAAAGATTGCAAGAATCATAGGAACTTTCGTTAAATTGAGTCTATACGATCGCACTTGATTACCAGGGGGTTCATGCCAAACTATACGATATGGACTATGCATGGTGAAGTTGGTGTGAATGTTCTGCAGGAAAACGATGATGATGTGGACATGCCTGACGTAGCCATCCACGATGTTGATGAGGAACCCGGTGTCAACACGGAACCTATGGCCACAGTTAATAATGTGTTTAGGAACACGCTAGCTGATGACACCGAGAATAACGATGGCATTTCTCAGTTGCTACGTAATGTAGAGACCGGATGTCTTAATGAAAGACAGCTGAGAAAGCTAGAGAAAATGAAACAATATGGCAAAACACCATTGTATAGGGATTGTCCAATGAGCAAACTGTAAGCCGACATCATGTGTTAGAGTTCAAATCGACAAAAGGATTGAGCGAGAAAGGTTTCGATCAGCTGTTAGGTATAATAAGGAAAATGCTCCCAGAAAAAAATGAGTTGCCAGAAAAGACATACTTAGCCTCGAGGTAAGGCACCGTCGGCCTTGAGGTTGAAAAAATCTATGCGTGTTCCAATGATTGCATATTGTACCATGGAGAAAAATATAATGACTTGGACAAGTGCCCAAAGTGTGAAGCTCCACGGTACAAGGAAGGGCCGTCAGATGAGAGTACCAAGACCAGAGGAGGCCCCGTAAAGGTCGTTTGGTATTTCCCTATAGCTCCCCGGGTGCATAGGCTGTTTGCATGTGTAAAGTCAGCCAAGCTGTTGCGCTGGCATGGCGAAGAACGTAAGAAAGATACAATGATGAGGCACCCTACCGATGGGTATGACTGGAGGACTGTCAATACTATGTTCTATAAGGATATTGGTTGAGAGGTAAGACACCTTTGGTTTGCTTTGAGCATAGATGTGATGAATCCTTTCGACCAGGTTAGAAGCAATCATAGCACCTGACCAGTGACGCTCTGTATATACAACCTTCTACCTTGGGTCTATATGAAGCGGTCATACATCCAGATGCCACTACTGATCCAAGGGCTAAGACAACATGGGAATGACATCGATGTGTTTCTGGAACCAATGATCGATGAACTAGTGGAGATGTTTGAAAAGGGTGTGCCAGATGTTTGAAACAAGTACAAAAAAAACATGTCACGATCAAGGGAGTACTTATCACTACAATCACCGACCTGCTAGGTCGAAGTTCGTTGTCCGGAGAGAAGACAAAAGGCTATAATGGATGTGTCGAGTGCTTGGACGACACCGATGCGGTAAATCTGCCAAATAACTTAAAGATAGTTTATATGAGATACCATAGGTTCCTACCTAAGGATCACCCTTACCGTAGGAATAGAAAAGATTTCAACGGTACTATTGAGAAATACTTAGCTCCAAAATATCGAGACGGGCCTGCGATACTTCGAGAACTCAACAAACTGGAGGTTGTCCTTGGGAAGGGGGACAATGCAGTAGTAGTGCCTGATGGGAGCGTTTGGAAGAAAAAATCGGTTTTCTGGAAACTACCTTACTCGTCATTTCTGTGTGTGTACGCCACTGTCTTGATCCCATGCACATCACTAAAATATGTGCGCTAACACTCTTAACACCTTGATGGACACCGGGGGGACATCGAAGGATTCACTAGCCACACGTCTGGACATGCAACACTTGGGAATCAGGAAGGAGCTGCATCCCGTGGAGCTAGAGAATGGCCAGTTCGAACTTCCAGTTGTGTCATGGACATTGAAGAAGAAAGAAAAACGTGCGCTTATTTCTTTCTTCAATGAACTTAAACGGGCTACTGTGTGAACCCAAAGAGGCTAGTGAACATGAGAGAACTTAAGTTCAACTATGGCCCTATGAAGACCCATGACTGTCATGTCATTATGACTCAGCTGCTCCCTGTTGCCCTGTGTGGTATGCTCCCCTCAAAGGTCCGCGCCCCAATCATAAAATTTTGCTCGTTCTTCAACGCGATCTCAAAAAAGGTCATTGATGTATCCACGCTAGAGCAGCTGCAGCGGGACATAGCCGAAACTCTCGTTAGGCTTGAGATGTATTTCCCGTCGACTTACTTTTATATCTCATTGCATCTGCTTATTCATCTTGTTGACTAAATTAGAGTCCTTGGCCCAATGTACCTGCATCAGATGTTCTCTTTTGAAAGATTGATGAAAGTTTTCAGTAGGTATGTTAGGAACAGATTCAGGCTAGAAGGGGGCATGGTTGAAGGATGGTCAACGGAGGAGGCCATTGAGTTCTGCACATATTATCTGGACATCAAAAGGGTCGGAGTTCTAGAATCTCGTCACGAGGGAAGACTACGTGGCAAAGGAACGATTGGGGAGAAATCTGTTACAGTAGACGACCCTGTTTCTTTTAGACAGGCATAGTTCGCTGTTCTCCAGCAAGCCAAGGGTGTAATGCCATATATTGACGAGCACAGGCAAGGACAGTTTTGTATTTGGGATCCTCACCTTTGTGACCTGAAGGCCAAGGAATGCCACCCACACGAATGCAAGAAGACCGAACTCCTTCCAATAAATGTTCTTCAGAATTGATGTCTGAAATGTACGATAATCTCCATCTCACGACGATCCTTATCATTGTAGCTTCAAAAAGCGATGTCTATGTACAAGATGCTTACCGCTTCATCTGATGTGGTTTTTGCCTTATTAGCTGTAGCATCGGATTCTATAGGGATTGTTGTTGCATGCTCTGGTTCATTACCTGACATTTTGGGAAATAAATTATTGTAAGGAGCGAAGAGCATTTCATTTTGTGAGAGGTTTTGATTCCTTGTGTTTTGGTGCTCTCTTACATATCTGCTCCTGTGTTTTTGCATCCTCCTGGAAGAGGCGAAGGGATAAAGTAGTTCCATTAGTGCAACAGGGAGTAGAAAGAAAGAAAGAAAGAAAGAAAGGAAGGAAGGAAGAAAGGAAGGAAGGAAGGAAGGTAAAACATCAGTGATCGTAAAGATCACACTGAAAATTTATTGGCAAACATTACCCTTTTCTTTATGGTCTCTTTCTTCCAAGTTTCGAAGCCCTTGAGATATGCCTTAATTGATGTGACTGTTATTCAAATTCCGATCAAGACGCAACATGTCAATCACAGTATTTGTGATTAATTGGAAAATGGATTCCTGACGGTAGTACAAGGGATGGATATATATATATATATATATATATATATATATATATATATATATATATATATATATATATATATATATATATATATATATATATATATATAAACAAGCGGGCACCTAGGAAAATGGTTATGAGGAGAGCCGTGATGAGCCAGTTGGGGAAAATAACATTGAAAATGACGCCAATGCTGACCCCAAGCATGAGCATAGGCTGCATGAGCAGGGCAAGGTCGTAGTCGATCAGCGGCATGTCCAGACTCGGGTGCTTCAGTTTCAGGTTGTAGTAGACAGTTGAAACGGACCCTCCCATGATCATGCCTGACCACCCAAAATCGATCGATCAAATTCTCAATTTAATAAGGACGAGAAATAGAGTATATTATACAAAAGACAATCACTAGATGTTTTCATTCAACACTGCTAGGAAATGATGTAGGGAGTACATGCTACTGAAGAACCAGCAAGACTTATGCTTTCTCATTCGGATAGATATATATGATGTTCATATACACAAGGGGGAGTAGAGTACATATATAATCAATAGTAGGACTCACACTTGGATATCGCCGTGGATGACTTGGGATCAAAGCCGATGATGAGTGCCAGCATGGGCACGAAGATGCCGCCACCTCCGACGCCGCCGACGCTCCCGCACGCCGCGCCGAAGAACCCGATCAGTGAACCCACCACGACGCGCCATCCAAATTCCATGGGCTGTATATATAGGAAACATCCATTCAGCAAGCCAAATTATAGCTTAACGAAGCCATATATTGCAAAACCTTGCCTATCCAAAGCAAGCAGAGTCAAAACTAAAGTTGTCTGCGTTACCGGCCAAACGTGCTGGTACGCCTTGCCATCGTTGTTCCCGGGTCGCGCTAGGCCCATCTCCGGGGCCGGGGCCCCTGGTGTGGCGGCTGTCGAATTCCTCGGGCCTTCGGCCGCTGCCACAGCAACGACGGCCGCCGCACACGCGACGCTGAGCGTGGCAACGGCGTGCCGCCACTGCTGCCTTGCCATCTCGTCTCTCTCTGGCGTCTGGCCCCAACAAGTTAAGGATACCACGAAGCTAAAGATGCATGCAACGCAAGCAAAGCTAGCCCGCCTTCTCTTTAATTTCCGTAGTGCGCGCGGGGATCGTAGGGCTCTCCGCTCTCCCAGGAAAGTAGCTAGCAGTAGTGTCCACGATGTTGGAGTGGACCTCAGCTGGGTGCCAGCCCTTATAGGTAGAGGGAACGCGGGATGCACGCTGCTGCATCCGGGCGGGTCACATCTCGTGGCGTTTCACTCTGGCGTAATGCCTGCACTCAGGCGTCGTCGTGAGACCTTGGGCGAACGCCTGAACGTCGAGGTCAACGTGTCGTGCTGCGACAACTCGACTATATATATATATATATATATATATATATATATATATATATATATATATATATATATATATATATATATATATATATATATACCCTGTAGCTGGATACAAAATAACTTATTCTGTAGCCACTTTGAGTTACGATAGTTACTATATTAATTTACGAGATTATAGTAACTCCTTATTAAGTGGTTTACTATAACGTTATGGTAAATATCCTAATATGTTATAGTAACCTAACTATCGTAAGTATATATTAATATTATCGTAAATTAGTATATAAAATTATCGTAAATGAAGGTGTATATATAGGGAGAGTATATTCAGTAGCTAGCTACAAAATAACTTATTCTGTAGCCACTTTGAGTTACGATAATTACTATGTTAATTTACGAGATTATAGTAACTCCTTGCTGAGTGGTTTACTATAACGTTATGGTAAATATTCCCATGTGTTATAGTAACCCAGCTATCGTAAATATGTATTTACATTATTGTAAATTAGTATATAAAATTATTGTAAATGAAGGTGGCTACAGAATAACTTGTTTTTTAGCTGGCTACTAAATATACTCTCCTTATATATACACCTTCATTTACGATAATTTTATATACTAATTTACGATAATGTTAATATATACTTACGATAGTTAGGTTACTATAACATATTAGGATATTTACCATAACGTTACAGTAAACCATTTAGTAATGAGTTACTATAATCTCGTAAATTAACATAGTAACTATCGTAACTCAAAGTGGCTACAGAATAAGTTATTTTGTATCCAGCTACAGGATAGTATATATATATATATATATATATATATATATATATATATATATATATATATATATATATATATATATATATATATAGTCGAGTTGTCGCAGCACGACACGTTGACCTCGACGTTCAGGCGTTCGCCCAAGGTCTACTCCTCAACCACGTACATACGCCCTTACCACTGATCGATATGGGTGGGCACCATCGCCATTCAGTCTAGGCCACCAATGTCTGCGCACCGTCTTCATTCCTCAGGCCGACAGAGATCTCCATAGCCATGCCGACTCATTATTACTTTAGGACGGAGGGATCATCAGAGAGTATGCTACCGGAATGACATAGCCGAACAAGTCTAGGGACCGAGATGACACAGATGAACAAGTTTGAGGACCTAAACGGTCGATTTACGAGTTTAGGGACCGGGATGACACAACGGTACAAGTTTAGGGACCGTTGGTGCACTTTACTATTTCTTTTTTATATACTCTTGAATTATTTGTGAATTGTTAGGTCTTCTTCATCGTTCAACCAGTAGGGAGTAGCCATATATTGCTTCCCGCTCTTCGTCACTTGGTAAGGGATCATTACAGACACATCTTGCCTATATGTGTCTATGGTAAGGGGTCATTACAGACGCATCTTCCCTATACGCATCTGTGATATTAGTTATCACAGACGCATGTACAGTATAAATGTCTGTGATATTAGTTATCACAAACACACTATAGGAGACGCGGCAAACCCGCTTCTGTGGTGTGCCTTTAGACGCATCTGTAATGTGGATTTTTTACATAGTGCTCCCTACTCCCCACTCTATATGCGAGCCCACGTGCATCACCCAGCCTGCACATTCAAGCATACCATACTTTCTTGGAGAGCCAAAGCATTTCAAGTTTGACTAAACTTATCATAGACATAGACATAGACATATATATATATATATATATATATATATATATATATATATATATATATATATATATATAAGTGAAATATCTATTACTTCTTAGGAGGTAATATGTGAAATATATATTTATTTAATTTTTCTATTTGGCAAAAGGAAGTTTTAGATATAAAAAATATTTTTTTCTAGATCTAATTGATCTATGTATGATCTATATGATTTGGTAAATCTTATCTTTTAACCTTGGACATAATTTGAGTAGCATGTAGCTTCCATGATGGCTAACTTTATTAGCACGATCTCTGGATTTGGCCGTGACAGTTGCATATTATCATGTAACTTTTTGTTTCCACCACCATACGTAGGGTGTACCTTTACGTTCTCATCATATGTGACAGTTAACGTATGACGGGTTTCCCAGTGTCTATGACAGCTCACGTGTAACATGTTTTAGAAGGCCTTCTTCTCAATTATGTAACGTAGTTTTAACCGTGTTAGCACAAGGTATACACTCGACTAGCTATGTGTTGGGACATGAACATGAGCCACGGAGGTCGTTGCGCAACACAGCAAAAGGACTAACGACTAACCATTTGCTGAAGTGATGTGCAGGGAAATGAGCAAGAGGCCTTCGCTCAAGCACCTCTGCCCGGCGATGGTCAATGGGCTGTAGCAAAGGCCTGTCAGGATGGCTCGAGGCGGCGGCTCCTACGATATCAGCGAAGGCCACGATCCAAGTAGCAAAATGGGAACTCGGGCAAGAGTTTCTTGGGCGGAGATCATAGAGAGCTCACAAAGACCTCCGCCAGGGAGGAAGAAGCTCCTGAGAGCTATGCGGTGTTGGGCCGTGGGCCGTCTGCAAGCCCGTAGGCATGGCCCAAGAGGCGGAGGCTGTTCAGGATGAGAGTACCTAGATTACCCCTAGCAGTTTGCATTGGCAAGGGGATATTCCCAGAACGTGCCTTAGCTGTGTAAGGGCAAGAGAGTAAAGTAGGATGGTGGCCAACAATGTACTATAAAAAGGGGGACTTGAGCCCTGTGTAGTGGGTTGGTGAGTGCATTTATGAAACCCTAATTGTGTCCGGGCCCACCTATCACCTTCCTAGCCTTCGCTTATGGCATCCAGCTGGGTGAAGGCCCCTCCGTGTTCTTCCTGCTGGGAACCTGGTTTTTCAACATTGGCGCCCACCGCGTGTTGGTCAAGCAAAACCCACAATGGCAAGAAAGAGAGCAACCTCCACAAGAGCACCTTCAGAGCCAAACCAGAAGAGGGAGGCCTAGGCGTGGCACCCGCAGCACATATGCTACTGCTACCGAAGAGCCAGACGTAGAAGAAGATGTTGTGGAGGATCAGCCTGCAGCGATCGAGGAGCAGCCGATGCAAGAACCAACCCCAGAGCAAGTGCTTCCGCAACTCCAAGCTCAGTTGTAGAGTATGCAGTAGGAGAGAGATAGGTTGGCCACAACCTTCGCTGCAAATCAAAGGGCAGTCCAAGCATCACTGCAGGCAGTGGAGATCAGGCAACAGCTAGCTGTTCTGCAAGCTGAGATATAAAGCATGCAAACCACCCAACCTCTTTCTAACACACCCAGCCAACCCCATTCAGCAAATCAAAGCCAACCCAACCCTTCGCCTGGAATGGCCGCCCAACCAACCTTTGGCACTCCTCTACACCTCACCACCAGTCCACAGAACTATAGACTCCAAATCCCCATTGTATGCAAGGAATCCAAAACTCACCCTAGCCTTCCTCCTATAAACCCATTACCCTACCCAAATTTAATGGGAGATCCAATCCGTGCCTAGTTCATCATGAGTTTTGAGGCAGCTGTAGCCTCTGCAGGCGGGAATGACACTATCTTGGCCAAGTCATTTGTTATCGCAGCCGAAGGTGATGCATTGGCAATGGTACTCAATGCTGAGGCCAAATTTAGTATACTCATGGGAGGACCTCTGTGCATAAGATCATCGCTAACTTCAAAGGGTTCACCATCGAATCCTTGTCATTAATGGACTTATTTCAGTGCAAACAAAATCAAGGTGAAGGCCCTGAGAGATTACTTTTAAAGATTTCGTGCAGCTTAAAGCGAAGGCACCAAATGTCCTAGAGGATGTGGCAATCGAGGTCACAATTAAAGGTCTTCGCATCCGAGCCTTCGCTAGCTCATCTAGCTTGAGAGAAACCAAGCACCATAGAAGAACTATATAGAGAGTTTGAGAAGTATTGCAGGTTAGATAACGACCTTCGCAGAGGGATGGAAGAACAAAATAAGAATAAGTAGTACCAAGGGAGTCTAGGAATGCTTAGAGGGGCAATAGAAGCCAAGGCCAGTCATAGCCTCAGCAAGCGCCATATAAAGTTTTTAATATAGAGCAGCAAGGGAACAACCAGCAATGGTAGCAGATGCCGAAGGTAGCCCCAAACAAAGCACCATAGAAGCAGTATGAAGACAAAAAATACAATCAAAGGAAGAACTAGAACAAAAACCAGGAACCAAGACAACGAAGACAGTACTATTTCTTTCATGTAGAGAACAAAGGACACATCACTAGGGATTGCCCGGATGCGAAGGAAACTCAAGAGAGGATAAAGAATAGGGCAAACCCTCAGCCTCCGTAACAACCCACTAGGGAAGTCAACCATACCTTCGTTGTACCCTCACAACAACCATATTGCCCAATCTACCCAAGCCTTAACTCAAGTTAAACCCACCCATCCACCTTAGCAGCTGCATACTGCCCTAACTTCCTACCCGCTTGGCGACCAACTACACAGCAGCAAGGGCAAGCCAGTAACTAGCACACAGAAGCCAACCTCACCTATATAAAACCAAGGCCTCCGCACATAACATTCATAGAAACAAACTAGCCAGCTCAAGTTCATAATAGACAACTTGAAGCATTACCTCCACAACCTCCGTCGTAGCTAGCCATGCCCAAAAATGAGCCTAACCCAGAAAATTAGCTCAATCCTCATACACCACTACCCACCATTGGTATGATACTACCAATAGCCGGAGGCTCTTCAATGGAATTATAGACAAAGAAGCAAAAGAAAGATCATCTCAGGCTTGTCAACAACATAGCAGTGCAGGGTCCAGTACGCTACACAGATTGGTCGAAGACACCCATCACATTCTCAGAGCAAGACTTGCAGTTGGAAAGTTATCCCCATACCGACGCTATGGTGATAAAGGCCAATATAGCAGGCTAGGAAATTAATAGGGTCCTGATAGACTCTAGGAGCTCAGCAGATATCATCTTTGTCAAATGCCTTTGATTAGATGAAGTTAAGCAGAAGCCAACTATAGCCTTCGGACTCCCTATTGATTGGCTTCGGAGGAAAGAAAATTGACACATTGGAAAAAAATCTCTCTACCAGTGTCCTTTGGCGGTCAGGAAAATGCAAAAACCGAGTATGTAACCTTTGACGTAGTAGACCTCTACTACCCATACAATGCCATTTTCAGTAGAGGGTTTGCAAATAAGTTCAATGCAACAATCCATATGGGTTATCTGTGCATGAAAATGCCCACTTTGCACGGCATCATCATAGTCCACGGCAGCCAGAAGGAGGCAAGAAACATATAAAGAGCCATCTATATGTCCTAGTGCAACATCAATTCCATCGAGACGGCTAGCAACAATGCGCCGGAGCCTCTGGATATGCCAAAGGGCAAAACAAATCTCAAGGACCAAGAAGAAACAAAATCAGTCCCCCTAGAGAACGCAGTGCCACATAGAAAAGTAATTATCGAAGGCAAACATTCAAAGGAAGAAGAAGCAGAACTAATAGAGACCCTAGCCAAAAACAAAGATGTCTTCGTCTGGTCAGCCTTCGATCTGCAAGGAGTCAGCAGAGACATAATCCAGCATTCACTCGACTTGAATCCAAAAGTAAGGCCAAGAAAGAAGTGGCAAAGGAAAATGTCAGAAGATAGAATCCTAGCAGCGAAGGCAAAGGTCCAAAGATTGCTAGATGCAAAGGTTATCAGAGAAGTCAAATATTTAGAGTGGCTGGCAAATGTAGTACTGGTGCCAAAGAAAAATGGGAAAATGAGAATGTGCATAGATTTCATAGGCCTAGACAAAGCTTGCAAAAAAGACTCATTTCCACTACCAAGGATCGATACCTCCATCGACAAGGCGGCGGGATGCAAGCGCTTTTCACTCCTGGATTGCTTCTCAGGATATCACCAAATCTGGCTCAACAAAGAAGATGAGAAGACAAGTTTCACTACTCCTTTTAGAACTTATTGCTACATCAGAATGCCCGAAGGACTAAAAAATGCAGGATCAACTTTCGCTAGAATGATGAAGGCAGTTCTTGGCCCTCAGCTGTAGAAAAACATTATAGCCCATGTTGATGACATTGTAGTAATGAGCAAGAATGAAGAAGATCATATAGCAGATCTAAAAGAAACCTTCGCCAACCTCAGAGAAGCAGGCCTCAAACTTAACCCAGAAAAGTGCATCTTCGGTGTTAGAGAGGCAAAATGCTTGGATACATCATAGGGACTGAAGGCATAAGGGCAAACCCAGAAAAAACAAAGGCTATAATCTCAATGGTTGAACCATCAACCAAAAAGAAAATCCAAAAGCTCACTAGAAGGATAGCAGCATTAAACAAATTTACCTTGAAATCAGCAGAACGCAGCCTCCCATTCTTCAAAGCTCTAAGAGGCGGAGACAAGGTGGAATGGAGGCCAGAACAATCGAAGTCTTTCTAGGAACCCAAAAGCTACATAGCTGGCAAGCTCTTGGTTATAGTACCAGACTAGGAGACACCACTATTGTTATATGTCGTAGCCTTCGACCATGTAGTTAGTGGGGTCCTACTTCAAGAGAAGGAACAAGAGTCGAAGGTCATTCAACAGCATGTCTACTACATCTCAGAAGCCCTATTAGGAGCTAAGTTGAACTATACAGAGATTGAAAAAAATAGCATACGCTATCCTAATATCATCAAGAAAGCTAAAGCATTACTTCCAAGCACACGAGATCAAAGTACCCTCATCACAACCGCTCGGAGACATATTCAGCAACAAAGAGGCCTCCGGAAGAATAGAGAAATGGACAACTGAGCTATTCCAGATTGAACTCAATTATGTGTCAAGAATAGCAATCAAATCACAAGCGTTACCAGACTTTATGGCAGACTGGACACCTTCGGCACACCAAACACAATAGCCCCAAGCACAAATCTAGACACTCTATACAAATGGAGCCTAGAGGCACTTTGGAGCCAGAGCCTCCGCCATATTGATAGCACCATCAGGCCTTAGAATGAAGTATGAAGCAAGACTAGAATTCAAAGCAACAAATAACATAGCAGAATATGAAGGCCTCATACTGGGCCTCAACAAGGCGAAGGCACTCGGAGCAAAAAGGGTACTAGCAAAAACTGACTCCCAAGTTGTGGCCGGACAAGTCAAAAAGGAGTATATGGCAAGAGAACCCGGGCTAGTCAAATATCTTGATATAGTAAGGGCGCTTGAGCGGAGGTTTTAGGGATTCACCCTAAAGCACATACCAAGAGTAGAGAATATAGAGGCGGATGAATTGGCGAAGGTAGTAGCAAACAATTTGCCCATGCTAGAGGGAGCATTCTACCAAGTACTACAAGCGCTAGCAACACAAGTAACTGCGGAGGTATTCAAAACAGTCCTACTCATTGAATCTAAAGACTGGAGACAATTGATCAAAGATTACTTGAACAATGTGCACCACTTAGAAGATGAAGCAAGCATAGCAAGAATAGCAGCCAGAGCAAGAAGCTATACGCTGATAGATGGCACATTGTACAAAAAAGGTGTAGTCCAACCATTGCTCAAGTGCATAACTCAAAGCGAAGGCAAAGAGCTCCTCCAAGAGATCTACTCAGGGGCATACGGCTCTCATATTGGCCCAAGAGCACTATCTGCGAAGGCAATTAGACAAGGATTTTATTAGCCTACGCACATCAAAGATATAGAGCAAATTATCAAGACATGTGGAGCATGTCAAAGCACCTCCCCACATCAGTCAAGACCTTTGGCTATAGTACAACTCATCCCACCAACTTGGCCCTTGCAAAGATGGGGCATGGACCTTGTTGGACCATTACCTCCTTCACAAGGGGGGAATAAATTCACAGTAGTAGCAATTGAGTACTTCACAAGATGGATCGAAGCCAAGAGGGAGCAGAACATAATCTGCAGGTTTGGAGTACCAAGAACCTTAATAGTGGACAATGGCAAATAGTTTGACTCAGACAAGTTCAAAGAATTCTACCAAAGCATAGGCACAAAGATAGCATTCTCATCAGTCTATCATCTAGAGTCAAATGGAGCAGTGGAAAGAGCCAATAGTATTCTCGGCAATCTCAAAAACCTTATTCAACCTCCACAAAGGCAAATGGATAGGAGAATTGCCAAAGGTAGTGTGGTCTCATACCACTATAGCATCCAGAACAACAAGCTTTACACCGTTCAAGCTTCTGTATGGCAAAGAGGCGATGCTACCTGAAGAGATCAAGCACCAGGCCTCCGAGTGATGAAACAGGCCTTGGCAGCGGATGAAGAATACTCCAAAGAAACGATTGAAGGCACAAGATTGGAAGCAGTGGAAAACATCGCTAAGTACCAAGAACAGACCAAGAAGTGGAGAGATAGCCAAGTAGTTAGAAAGCTAATCTAGGATGGAGACCTAGTCCTAAGAAGGAAGCCCAACGCGGCCAACATAGGAAAATTCCAACCCAAATGGGAAGGCCCGTACACAGCGTAGGCTGCCGAAAGACCGAGATCATTTTACCTAACAGATGGCAAAGGTAAAACATCAATTCACACCTAGAACATTGACAATTTGTGTAGGTTCTATATATAATTGAAAAAGGGTGACCTCCATAGAACTATAAGCGAAGATCACCTCACCTCTATTAGTCTTCGTATTTTTTCTTTACATTTCATGCAAAAGGTCCTATACTATTTTCCTCACAAAGGTGCTCCCAGCAGAGGTGAGGTTTTTGATGAGGCAGGACCCATGTAAAACCCTCTAAAAATATAAGAGGAATTCCCCCAAGAATACTATGAAAAAGCGAAAGTCGAAAGTGGCTAGCAACAGAGCCACAACATTCGACAATGACATCACAACAAAGAGGACCTTCCATTGCCTTAGCCGAAGGCCCTAAAGCGTGGAACGACCTCGACGGCTAAAATAGCCTACAACCTTGACAAAGCCCTGTCCACAATCAGGCATCAAGGATTCATTAAAACAGCCAAAAGGCTACAAAAACCCAACAAAGACCTACCTTCGCTGTAGGCATCGGGTGGTAAATATACCTGGCAAAGACCTGTCCGTATCAGGCATCAGGTAACAATTAGGAATTAATGACTAAAGTACAAAAGAATTAAAGAACAAAAGATATACTAGGTACAAACAAATCTGTCAAATCTCGTATAGCTTTAAAACCATATCTAAGTAATAAACCTTGACCAACCACCAGAATTTATTAAATTGTACAAGCATTAGGCTATAAAAACCAGAATCCTCCCCGCCCCCCCCCCCCCCCACACTAGCCTCAGTCAGTGCATCACCATATCACTACCACTAGTCAGTGCTAGGGGGGAAGTCAAGGCAACCAAGAACCACTACACTATAGAGCAAGGTGAGCGAGCCATGGAGGCCGAAGTTTCCTTAGAAATGAGAGAACCAAAAGATACCATGCGAAGACTCATAATTATAGCAGCTCACGTAGCCCGACAAAGGCCCCATAGAGGTTGTGCGCATCTACCATACGATGCTTCACAGCCTCCACGAGGTGTTGTATAAACACAGTTTGGCAGCAGGTAGTCAGTATCAGAGGTTGTGGGAGGGTATTGCACGAAGACTCGTAACAACCCCCCGCAACCAAAGATACCATCCGGTATGGCTCGGAATCAACCATGTTCAATAGGAGCGTAGCTGTTAAAGCATGGCCGAAGGCAACAACAACACTATCCAGGCGCAAGCGAAGACAACGCCCAAGAAATGCTTCATCAACCTCCGTTGCTTGCTCAAATTGCACTGTGGCCTCTGGAGAAGCATCAAGATCGAAGACTAGCACCTCAGATGAGTGCTCAAATTGCGCCAAAACCTTTGTAACAACTACAAGATCAAATACGAGCACCTCAGCTTCTCTGCTGTGACGCGCTAGAGCCTCTCTATCGATAGCTAGAGACCAAAAAGCGGGGATTACAACAGATCAAGTATGTAACAGAGCCTCCGGGCAGGATACAAGGTAAAAGACTAGCACCTCAACTCTTTTGCACCGACACACAAGCTCAGTCCTAGCAGCAACTAGAGAAGAGAGAAGCGAAGGCAAGAGCAAGAAAATAAGCGCCATCTGCTAGAACCCTTTGGCTAGGTAGAAACTGTAACCATATTCTTTAATAAAACAAGTATCCAACCAAGCACTCCAAGTCAACTTTATTCAAAGAAAACAAACATATTACAACAAAGCGCATTACAAGTGCAATTCACCCAAACACAAACACAACCATACAAAAAGCCCGAAGGCAATGACAAAGCAAAATGCAAAAGGCGTTGAGCTTTCAAGACAAACATTACAAAGGCGCGAACGCCAACCATTTGACACAAGTTTAAAACTAAGCCGCTGGCCGAGGCCCATGCCAAGCTACCGACCTAGTAAACTTCGCGGGTTCGTCATCAATATCGTACGCTATGAAGGCAAACATCTCAACAAATAGAAGGTCTGGGGAAACTTTGACACCAATATTCCCACAATTCACCACTAATATAAATACCATCTTGAAAAAAAGTTAAAGGTAGCACGTCCTACACAGGCCCAAAGGAGGAAACCTGCGCAGGAAAAATTTACAATTAAAACTTAACAGCCGAAGGCACTAGTAAAATAACAAAAGGCACGATATACATAAAGCATGAGTGTCTGCAACACTTCACTATAAACCAAACCTAAAAAGCTACTATCTAAAACCTAGACACTACACCTCTAGATTAGCAGAAGCGAAGGCAGCTTCTCCCGTCTTCTCGGCATCAGCACCACCCAGAGGAGCCTTCGGGGTCGATGCCTCCCCAGCCTTGGAACATGGCGCCTCTGAAGCATTACGCGCAGCCCATGATTTCTGCAACTCCTGAAAGTAGCATAGAAATTGTAAGCACACGAAAACATAAGATGCATAAATGTACCAAAGAGTTGCAAGCCAAAGAAGCAACCAAAGGAATGAAACTAACCGTAGCACGCTGCGCTTTTGCCATCGAGCAAGCCTCTGCCCGACCAAACTTCACCCCGGATGACTTCATAAAATTATGGACGGATCTTCTGACGCCTCGGGAAGTCACTCCAAGCTTGGCTGGGCCTTCAAGGTCCTTCTCCTCCAAGCCTTCGACATGCGAGCAGCCATCTTGCTTCAGCATCTTGGAAAAATTGGTAGTGGAGGCCAGCGCTCCAAAGTCGACTGCCCCGCCAACAAATTCAAGGAGCTTGGCAAAATTAGAGTTTAGCCAAGCCAAGATGTTGAGTGTCGAAGGCTCCTCAGGAAAAGATGAGGTGGCACCCCCACACTAGCCTAGTGCACCGGTGTAGACCTCAGCCACCGCTAGTCCAACAGCCTTGGCGTCTTCTAAGCGCTTAGTTAAAAGATCCACTTGCGCCTTCAAGGTTGCACTGGATTCCCTTTCCGCGTCCACCTCCTTATGGAGGTTCTTGGCCATTTTGATTGCCTTCAAAGCATGCTCGGCAGCTAGCGGTTCGGTAGCCTTCGCACCCTCAAGATCCTTGCTCAAGGATTCTAGTTTCCCCTGTAAGTTCTCAAAATCAGCTCAGGCCACACGAAGGCCCATGACATCCCCCGTAAGCCAGGCCTTCTCGACCTCAAGAGTCACCAACTCTTTCTTCAAGGCCTCAATGGCCAAGTTATGGTCAACCACCTCCTCCGTGTCGCATTCTTCTAGAGCCTCTGTGAGATGATGGCTCTATCAAGATGAAGGTCAACTATAGCACAACAAAGAAAAATAGAAGAAGCAAAAGCAAATACGCACCACGCATTGCTTCTCCAAGTTGTACCGCAGCAGCTTGAAGTAATCGATATTCTTTAGATGATGGCGAAGGCAGCCTAACAACAAATAAAATGTAAGGAAGGTAAGACCAAAAGCAAGAAATAAAAATATAGAAAAAACAACCTACTATATCATTATAAACAGCCTCAAGGCACTCCGCCCACCCACTTATCGTGTTGTCGAAAGTCCCTAAAACAACAACCAAACATCACAAAAACAAGAATAAAACAGAGATAGCGTAGAAACAAAAACAAGAAGCGAGCATAACCTTTTCCATCAGCCTGGCCTAGGCCAGATGGACTAGGATTCACGCCCATAAGGGGAGGCCTCAGGTCAGCTCCCAAACCAATCCAAGCAAGATCCTGGTCCGCAAGCTCAGTCGGGTTCCCAATAGCATTCGTTAGGTTGGCTGAAGCACTCAAAGTAAGTAAACTCTAGGCAAAACACAAGGGAAAATGATAGGCACAACAGAAGTCAAAGGACCACTGACTCAGAAACAAAGGGCTTGGAACAGCATTGGTGCCCTCGATATGGCGCGCTGCGACCTAGAATGCCATGCTATGAAAGCGAGTCGTCGGAGAGCGTGTCTCCGCCTCATCCTCGGACACCTCCACAATCGGAGCAACCATAGGACGGCGATGGTCCAAACTATCGACCTCCGCATCTTTTGGTGGGGAAGCATTACCACCACCAACGCCTTGGCCATCGGAGTCAGATGATTTGTCGCCCAAAACACCGGGCATAGGTGCCATAGTGGAGGGCTCAGTAGTATGACCACCACTCATTCCGTGGAGAGCAGCCTCGACAAAAGTTGTCACCGCCAAGATCAGCAGAGGTGGTAGAGCGCCCACCTTTTGTCCCAGTGCCCACAGAGGCTGAGCCTCTGCCAACGCTCTTCGTGACATCTTCATCTACGTCAACAGAGGTAGCAGCGGTGGTGGCGGTGGAGGCGGCAGCAGAAAGCGGGCGCAGTCTTCTGTTTCTTACTAATAATCTTAGATGAGCTAGTCCCCTTTCTTTTCTTCACCTTAGCCATAGCAGTCACATTATTGGCGGCGGCCTTCTTTGCCTTGTCTTCAAGAGATTTGCGCACCTTCATAGGTACATCATGCTCCTCATGATGGATCCCAAGCTCCTCGAAGACACGATTGAGACGAGGCATAGTACTAGCAATAGCCCTACGCGCTAGGAACTCCTTATCAGACATGTTGCCAAGTATCTCTTGAGGCCCTGCCTTTGTAGACTTCACAACCCTCTCAGCAGACCTGCCCTCCTTAGGCTAAAAACCAAATCGGGGAAAGGGAACCCTGACTCCTTAACTGAAGACAAGAAGGTGGACCATCTCAATAGTCATGGCAGGTCTATTTCTGCCAAGCAGCCAGCAATTAGCTGTCACCATTTCCTTCACCAGATCCTGGTCTCTAGAATATCGGCAGGCCAAGGCAAAAGCCTTATCGCAGGCTTCGCACCCCTCAGCAGTCCTTGTCCTAGGAGTCCCTTGGGCCAAAGGCTTCATCAAAGTCATAACAGAAGCCAACGGATAACGGGTGTGCTTCTTCCCTTCACTATCCATAGGGGTCAGGCCACCGGTCCTGACATAGAACCAATACTGCATCTAGTCCTTATTCCAGTTATTCTTCTAGGCAAAAGAAATTTCCAACTCCTCGTCTTTCTGATTCCTCTTGGGCATGAAAGCGCAACTCCCATACTAGGCTATCAACTGGCCTTCACCCACTCGCTTAGGCTGACGCTGCAGCTCATAGTACTCACAGAAGGTACCAATATTGGGCTTCACACCATAAGACAAGCATGCCCAACAGAACTTACTCCAAGTAACGATACCATTGGGAGTGAGGTAATGCAGTTGTACCTCAAACGCTTCTAGGACTTGACGAAGGAAGCGAGCCGTTGGAAAGCAAAGGCCACAAAGGAAAAAGTCCTTGAAGACCACGACATCAGCAATTTGCGGTTTAGGAATCGTCTCCCCTTGTGGAGGCTTCACCTTAGCCTCACCAAAGCAGCCCAACTTCCACAACTCCTCAATCATGTCCTCCGTAATGAGCAAAGGCCCAAAATCCCATGTCCTGGATGAGCCAGCCATGTCTTCTACTTCCTCGGTAGTTATGAAGTCAGCGATGGAGGCCTCAACACCAAAAAGATCTTCCTCAAGCCCTTGCGCCTCAGCGCTGGAAACCATACACTCCTCAAAACGCGTAGACCACCCACTCGCTCTAACGCCGAGAAGACAGCGCTACGGACCGAAGAAAGTAGCCCGCTGGGGAGGAGGACTAACAGGAGAAGCCACTTCCAAGACTTAGGAAAAGCAAAAAGAAGTGAAGGCAAGCGCCAACTAAGCGAAGACCAAGGGAAATCGAAGAACCCATAAAGCAATGGCAGCGAAAGCGATGGCTCAGATGGGGATGGGAGAGCGTTCACCTGCCCCCCCCCCCTTATATAGGCAACGAACCGGCGCTTCAACTTCCGCGCCCAATGGTCGCATCTGCTCTGCAACACGTCGGTTTTAGAGCCGTGGCAACCAATTAGAAGAGAGCACGTCGTAAAGGGTAGGTCTGACACAACGCGTCCCAGGGGGGAATGGGGAAGCCTCCGCCCACGCATAAGCCTCCGTAGCTCAACAACCTCGAAACAAAATTGAGGAACAAGGCCCGCCTGCATTAGACCATGCTCTCAAGGGGGAACTGTTGGGACGAGAACATGAGCCACGGAGGTCATTGCGCAACACAGCAAAAGGACTAATGACTAACCATTTGCTGAAGTGATGTGTAGGGAAGTGAGCCAGAGGCCTTCGCTCCTGCACCTCTGCCCACGCGAAGGTCAATGGGCTGCAGCGAAGGCCTGCCAGGATGGCCCGAGGCGGAGGCTCCTATGATATCAGCGAAGGCCATGATCCAGGCAGCAAAACAGGAATTCGGGCGGGAATTTCTCGGGCGGAGATCACAGAGGGCTCACGAGGACCTCCACCAAGGAGGAAGAAGCTCCTGAGGGCTATGCGGCGTTGGGCCGTGGGCCGTCTGCAAGCCCACAGGCGCGGCCCAAGAGACGGAGGCGGTTTGGGATGAGAGTACCTAAATTACCCCTAGCAGTTTGCATTGGCAAGGGGATATTCCGAGAATGTGCCTTAGCTGTCTAAGGGCAAGAGAGTAAAGTAGGATGGTGGACAATAGTGTAGACTCGAGCCCTGTGTAGGGGGTTGGTGGGTGCATTTATGAAACCGTAATTGTGCCTAGGCCCATCTATCACCTTCTTAGCCTTCGCTCAGGGCATCTGGCTCGGCAAAGGTCCCTCCGTGTTCTTCCAGCTGGAAACCCGGTTTTCCAACACTATGTAATGTTTAACGTGTAAGATGTTTTATATCGTCAAAGTCCATGTGTGTTACAAACCGTTTTTTTTATATTGACGGAACACATTTTTTTTTAAAACGGCTGCGTCAATCAAACATAGAAGAGCTGCACATGCACCATTCCCAGCTAGGAAGTGCCGCACGAACATGGAAACTGCGCACACATGCTGCCCCCTCCCAATAAGTAGAGTGTACGGTAGCATTGCCCATAGGCATGCATAATCTTTTTCTTTTATTACAGGATATATAGATGCAGGATCATTCAGAGGGCGTGGAGGTGCAGGATCCCGTACCTTTGTTGTTTAAGGCCGGCGTCACCGTAATGCTGGCGAGTCACGACGACGGTCGGTAGTGCATAATCAAGTGGACGGTAATTTTTGTCTCTTGGCAGCAGGTCATCAAAGAGACACAAGCAACAGCAACCCCTGCTAGACCTAGACGGACGGAAGAAACTGCAATCCAAGGCAGATGCGTGCCAATGTTCTGAACCATACACCGTAGTACGTCTACGTGCATGTTGTTGTTGTCGTCGTCGTCGTTGTTACTTACTCCATCTTAATTACTCCTCCTATACTGTATTTCAGATTTACATCATCCTCTGATCCTTCATCCGGTGAAACTAAAGAGCTGCTTGTGGTGGGCAAAAAAATTGTACGCTATGCTGGAACGTAATAATAACATAGCTGTCGTCGTTCCATGAGAGGAGGGCTGTGTTTAGTTTCTAAAAAGTTTCTCAAAAAGTGTTACAGTAGTCATCACATCGAATCTTGCGATACGTGCATGGAATATTAAATATAGACGAAAAAAACTAATTGTACAGTTTTGTTGGAAATCGCGAGACGAACATTTTGAGCCTAATTAGTTCATGATTGAACACTAATTGTCAAATAAAAAACAAAAGTGCTACAGTAGCCAAATTCCTAAATTTCGCGAACTAAACGCACCGAGATCGAGCGACGGTTGCAAGTTGCCGTCAATTATTATATATAATAATTCTTCCAGCAGGATCTTGAGACAGAAGCTGGAGTGCAACTCTCTGCTGTCGATCTCCAACGCAAGGAGACGACGCTATCCGGATGTGATTGTCCTTGCGACCATTTTGTTTCTCAATTAAAAGCAGGGACAAGCCAACGTGCTGCACGCATCCGACGACACCGCCGACGTTTGCATGGTTTGCTTTCCGCCCTCCTGATCCCATGCTCCATCCGCCCTATAAAGACCTATGCGTCAGTGGCCAGCTCCTCTCCGTGGACTCCAGAGCCCACTAGTATATAGTATCTTTTATGTTTGGTCTTTGAGGTGGTCACAATAGATCACAGGTGATGATGTGCAAATACGAATATTAACTATTTAAATGTTCAGTAAAGACAACCTAACAACCAGCTTACTATACGAGTTTCTACTGATAATGACTCTAAATGCGAAAAGTTCAGTCGCCATCGACGAACTCGTCACTCAGCTTCCCCGGTGCATCACCATCTCTAACTACATACGTCCCGATCGCTTGGCTACTTTTTTAGCTAACGAACAATATTTTTCTTTCACAACAAATTAATCAACAGTAATTTCAGCTATGACTTATCAGCCAAGTAAACAGGGCAATAGCCTATTTTTCCTTTTTTTATTCTCAAACGGCAAGCGATTTAGATGACATGTTTAGCTGGTATTAAAGCCGACCGATAAGCCGACTAAAACTATTTTGCTGTGAAAAAAAAATACTATACATTCTAGCTGATAAGCCGGCTTACAAGTTGAAGAACAGGCTGAACTTCCTCGATGAGGACGCCCCTATTAGTCATGCTCGTAGCAGGAGCGTGTTTGGGACCACCACGCGGTACCAAAAACGTGGCTATCAGCCTGTGGCACGGAAATCACGACTGCTAGTGTATTCTTGTGATACTTGTGTCATCTGTTATGGTTCACATAATTGCTGGCACCATGGAAAGTTTGGCACGATTGTCTCTGATTCTCGCCGTTAGCTATCTTCTATCTATGTAGGAATTCAATTATAATCGATTCACAAAACAAAACAAAACCAAAAAAAAAAAAGAAGGAACTCAATTATAATCGGTTCCAAACACACGCTCTATGGTCGAACCTCTGATAAAGACTCTAAATGTGAAAAGTTCAGTCGCCATCGACGAACTCGTCACTCAGCTTGCACAGTCCCCGGTGCATCACCATCTCTAGCTACATACCTCCTGTTCGCTTGGTTTATAAGCCGTACTTTTTCAGCTAATGAACAATATTTTTCTCTCATAACAAATCAGTCAATAGTAATTTCTAACTTATCAGCTAAGCGAACAGGACAATAGCCTATTTTCTTTTTTTTATTCTCAAATGACAGGCAATTTAGATGACATGTTTAGCTGATATTAAAGCCGACTAATAAGCCAACTAAAATTATTTTATTATAAAAAAAATACTACGTATTCTGACTGATAAGCCAGCCGACGAGTTAAAGCGAACTGGCCGAACTTCCTCGATGAGGACGCCCCTATTAGTCATGCTCGTAGCAGGAGCGTGTTTGGGACCACCACGCGGTACCAAAAACGTGGCTATCAGCCTGTGGCACGGAAATCACGACTGCTAGTGTATTCTTGTGATACTTGTGTCATCTGTTATGGTTCACATAATTGCTGGCACCATGGAAAGTTTGGCACGATTGTCTCTGATTCTCGCCGTTAGCTATCTTCTATCTATGTAGGAATTCAATTATAATCGATTCACAAAACAAAACAAAACCAAAAAAAAAAGAAGAAGGAACTCAATTATAATCGGTTCCAAACACACGCTCTATGGTCGAACCTCTGTTGCTTCCTCCTCTGCATGTATAAAAGAGTTTAGACACTCTTTTGTACTGTACGTAGTATTGACCACTGTATCTGCCCTCCACAGCTCGTACGTCACCGAAGCTCGTAAGTTTTATTTTGTGGTAGAGGCCTGCCAAAGTCCAGTCTTGTGTAGTGTAGCCCATGCATCAAATCACACCAATTCTGAATTGCAGGTGCTGAGAGTGCGATTTCATATTCCGCTTGGAACGTGGGCCGTGTGCATGTGCCGCTATGGGCCTCACAGTCAAATTAATATTGGGCTTGCTGGGCTCTGCCTATGGGCTGAAACCTGACCCATACTACTTTTTGATTTGAGGCAGTCCACCGCTATGGATCGTCCCATTATTGAGATTGAACAAAGTTAAATCGGTTAAGCACCTTTTGCACCATGTTGCTTGGTCTATCCAGCAAAGAAACATAATAATAGGCGCTAAACATTTTCTTATAATGCAAAGAGTTCTGGCATCGTACTTTTTCATAGAAGAAAATCACTCCACAGTTATTACAAAAGCAACAAAGAACAAGTTCTAAGTTATTGACCAATCCGAAAAGCATAAGGCTATCCATGTGATGTGAAGAATATTATGGCTCTTGTCTTTAAAAGCCAACATGCTTGTATGATCTGCTCCTTGCAATCATCCAAGTGCTGCAACTAGACCCAAAACCGTAGCCAATATGTCTCCCCTGAAAAGAATACAGAAAAGTTTTTCGATAACAATTATTAAAAAACTAAATCATTCCTTGTGAGCCAAATTGCCCAGCAAATCGCTGTTGCACCTGTCAATAACTATAGCTTGTGCTTGTGACCCCCTAATTTGGCCCAATCATTAAATAAGTGGTATTTTCATATGCCAAATTTCCTGTGGAACTTTATATAACCCCATTATTAATCAAATGTTTATACATAGATTTAATAATGAAAGACATATTTTTATTTTAACTCCATAGAAATTTATTTGTACCCTCGAACAGAGAAATGTGTGCTAAACGGGCAACCAAACTACACCATTCTACTAGCTTGTTTCGAACTAATGTCCTCCTAAAGCTAACGTTAAGTGGATTGGAGCTAGACACATCAGCCAACGTTGCCTGTTTTTTACGACGATATTAAACAAGTTTGGGTATTGGAGTTTGAAAGCCTGGTTTCCCAACCATCTATCCTCCCATAACCTGATTTGGTTACTACTAACAAGTTTAAACTTTCCCAGACTAAGGAAATGGTTATTGCATTGGCACCCATAAGGCCGGAACAGAAAAATGAGTCTCCTACTTTTTCTATTTGGCTCAAAGATTGATCTTTAAGTATTTATTTCTGAGAAGTTCTTGCCACAAGCCATCTTCATCACAAATCTTGAAAATCCATTTGCTCAGTAAACATTTAGTTTGTATGTCCAAGTTATGAATACCTATTCCTCCCTGATCTTTTGACTGGCATAGGATGTTCCATCTAGCCAATCTATACTTTTTTCTTATGTTGCTCATTTTGCCAGAAGAATCTTGATATAAAATAGTCTATTTTCTTAAGGAGACCTCTTGGGACCTAAAAAAAAGCATGAACATAGGCAAACTTGATAGAACTGTATTTATGAGTATTAACCTCTGTCCATAAGACAACATTTTGCCCTTCCAACCACTCAATCTCTTTTCGAATCTGTCCTCAATCATTTTCCAATCTTTATTTTGATTTTCCTAAAGTGCATTGGGATACCCAAGTAACGAAAGGGGGTAATGAGCCCATCTTGCAACCAAAGAGTTGTGAATATTGTACTTGACATTCTTTTGCTTGCCCACAACAGAAGATTTCACTTTTATGAAAATTAATTTTAAGACTTGATAATTGTTCGAATGCACAAAGTAACAATTTCATGTTCTTTGCCTGATCAATATCATGGTCCAAAAAAATTACAGTGTTATCTGCATATTGTAGGATCGACAAGCTATCTTCAACTATATGTGGCACAACCCCTCTTACTTGACCTTCTTCTTTGGCTCTATTCAGAATGATAGCCAACATATCCACCACTATGTTAAACAAGATGGGTGAAAGTGGATCACCCTGTCCAAGGCCTTTCTTAGTTTGAAAGTAAGGTTCCAGTTGATCATTTACTTTAATTCTAATGTTACCACCTTGAACAAAAGTTTTGATCCAACTACACCAATTTGGATCAAATCCTTTCATTCTCAACGTCTGTTGGAGGAAATCCCATCTTACTTTATCATAAGCTTTTTCAAAATTGATCTTTAGAATGGCCCCATTTTGCTCCTTTTATGTAATTCATTTATTGTTTCATGAAGTATGACTACCCCTTCCATAAGATAGCCTGGTAGAAACGATGTTTGTGAGGGTCCAATTGTCTTTTCAGCTATCTTAGTTATTCTGTTAGTAGCAACTTTAGCGAATATTTTAAAGCTAACATTCAATAGATAGATGGGCCTGCATTGTTGTATTTGTTTAGCCTCATTGCACCTTAGTATCAGAATTATTGTTCCAAATTGTAGAGGCAAGTAGGCCTTATGAAAATCCGCAAACAGGCCATCAAATCTTCTTTTATCACATTCCAAAAGACTTCAGAAAACTCTGATGGAAATCCATCTAGTCCTGGGGCAATGTTATGTTTCATTTAGAAAATAGCCTCTTGAACCTTGTTTTATGAGAACATGGCTACTATCGTCTCATTTTCCTGAGTCGAAACTTGAGGAATATCATCATGGCGAGACTCATCTATGGACCAAGAATTATTATCCGGATGACTAAATAACTTCTTGTAATACTTGGTGATATATTTTTTGAGTTCAACCTCACCATAGGTTAAACCTTCCTCTTGTTATAACTAAAAAGTTCAAGTTTTTCTATTCTTTCCATTAGCTACTAGCTGAAAGTATCTTGTATTAGCATCACCTTGTAGAAGATTTTTAACTTTAGCTCTCTGGTACCATTTTAATTCTTCTTCCCTTAGTAGTGTTTTGAGTCTTTCATTGACAACATGCTTAAGATTTAATTCATTTTGTTCCAAAGGTGCATTCTTAGCCTTTTTACCTAGCGTATCTAATTTATTAAGGAGCAATTTCTTTTCTTTCTTATAAGTACCACTAAGATTTTTATCCCAACCCTTTAGGTACTGGTGAAGACATCTGATTTTCGCTTGCCATCTCTCTAATGGGTATGTCCTTCATGCACACTCAGCCAGGTGTCCATATCAAAGAAACCTTATAGTAGTAGCCATCCTAATTCAAACTTGAACATTCACTGTGATCCATCAGCTGGGTGTCTGAGCTATCCATCATTCACGCGCTTTTCGGCATGCCACCTCATCAGCTATACTATTTTTTGTTTGCAAATAATCTCTTCAAGCGTGGAATTATAGGAAAATACCACACAACCTTCTTTGATGGTCTTTTGTTCATGTTAACTGTCATCGCCTCTGTAGAGTCAGACTTGTAGCGTGAGATTTCACACCCTAGACACTGATCCAACTCTGCATATTTGCCGTGGTACAATATGCAATCATTGTAGCACACATGAATCTTTTGTACTTTCAGCCCTATTGAACAGATCATTTGCTTCGCCTGATATGTGTTCTTCGGCAACTCATTTGGCCGTCGAATCATCTTCCTCAAATGAGTTAGCAAATCATTGAATCCTTTGTCGAACAGACCATTCCTTGATTTTATCTCAAGTAGCAAATGGTTAGCTTCTAACTTGGCCATAGTAGAACCATTGAATAGCGACATTTTGCATCCTTTCTCATTTGCTCCAACTTCTTCAAATTTCTTTCATGAAGGAACTCTGGCTCCCCATCACGTATCGTCTTGTCTAGAGCATCAAGCACTTGAGTGTCCAGCAAAGTGTCATAGTATGTTTCATTGATGGTTTCATGCACGGTTTCACTCATTGTTTCATGGATGGTTTGATGCACGGTTTCACTGACTATTTCATGGACGGTTTCCTGCAAGGTTTCATTCGCTGTTTGTCTCCTTCAAGGGTGCTTGGATGTTTTCCTCAGGTAAGTTCTCACCCTCCTCGCCATGCATATTCCAAACCTTATAGTTTTTCATGAAACCCCTACGTATCAGATGAAATCGTATATGCTCGACATCGAGGATCCTATATGCCTTTTCATTCTTGCAATCAATACATGGGCAATGTATGTATCCTTTACTCTGAACATTATTTGCTACATACGCCTTGACAGCTTTCACAAAAGAGTCAATGCCTTCCATGAACAGGGTAGACATAGTGTCCAAGTACATCTATCCATGATCCATTTGTGAATAACACAACTTTAGTGACATAGGTCAACTAGTCATTCCATTTAATAAATCAAACTAGAGGATACATATTGACCGTAGGGTAATTTGGTGTGCACATAACAATCAACAATCAGAAGAAATCAAGAAGCACTCTAAAAGGAACAAGGATGATTTTGGGTCAAAATTTAATACCACAGGGACACATTCACAAAAGAGTCAATGTCTTCCATGAATGGGGCAGACATAGTTTCCAAGTACATCCATCCACACGACCCATTTGTGATTAACACAATACAACTTTAGTGATCGATATAGGTCAACTAACTAATGTGTCATTCAATTTAATACAATCAAAATTATAGGATACATACTGGCTCTGCCTCCGAAATCAAGAAGTACTCTAAAACAAAGAAGGATGATTTTTTGTCATAATTTAGCCACAAGAACTAAGGTAGCTACACGAAAAGGGTTGTTACTTACCACCCTTAGAACATCCTTCGAAAATCGACAACCTTCAATAGCGCGGTGGTTGCCAAAAATGGTGGGGGGAGCCACGGCTGAAGAAAAGTTCATCAAGTGAAGAAGAAGAGGAGGGAAATGGGGGTTTCATTGCTCTTGCAGCTGTTTACCAACGCCGGGTTAACTGGACAGCCGATGTTGATACCCAATTTTACCGCCGGATCGCAGCCTATGGTATCCAGTATCCGAACAAACCAGCGGTAAAAATTTCTTATCACCGCCGGCATGACGGGCGGGAAGATGTCTCAAATTATTGGATTTCCTAAGCCGGATCATAAGACCAAACGATGATGCTAGATTCTTTCACCGCCGGATGGAACGGTGGTGCATCCATCCATCTTCAAACCATCGGTGAAAACTTTGTACTTGTGCCTGTTTCTTAGCGCGTCGCACAATGGATGAACGGCCGGCGGTGATAAACGTTCTACTGCCGGTTCGACCTATGATACAGTGGTGAAGTCTGGCAATTTGTTCACCGCCGAATCATACGGTGAGACAGCGGTGAAAACTGTTATCGCCGCCGGTTAATCAACTAGAAGGGGTCTTTAGGCCATGGACTGGCGGTGATATGTATCACCGCCAGTTGTCTCAAAACCGTTGGTGAAAGTCCCGACGGTGATTAAACTTTCTGTAGTAGTGATTAGAGGATTAGCTACACTAGTTGTTTCTCCCGTATTTAAAAAACAAGGGTGTATGGTCTGAAACCTATTTTGAATGTGTCTGAACAGTGGTATGCGGAAATTTCAGGTCCCACTCGGTACGAGATAAGATTCTATCTAACTTTTCAAAAGTTTGAACCTGTAGGTTATTCAACCAAGTGAAGCGTCTCCTAGAGACTTCCAATTCTCTTAAGTTAAAAGCATCTACGATTGCCTTAAACAAGAATGGCCATCTGTCAGTTACCATTATTTTTTTCATGCGGTCCATGGATAATGTTAAAGTCACCACCTATTAACATAGGTAAAGTTTCTTTGGAACATAAATGGACCAACTCAGTAAGAAACACTTCTTTAAACTCTTGTTGAGTAGCACCATAAACAGCAGATACTAGAAACCATTGGAAACCATCTTGTTTATTGCGCAATTTAAATTTTATGAAGAAATCTCCTTCCTCAATCTCCCCAATATAAAAAAGGAAATATTAACTCCCAATAACATGCCACCAGATCTGCCATGAGGAGGTTTACAATGCCACAAAAAATCTTTCCCACAAACTAAGTTTTTTTAGAAAGAATTGTGAGCAATCTCTCTTGCCGGTCTCCGACAAGGCCAGAAAATGTACCAAGTCTTTTTTGCGAACTATATCCGACACAAATCTATGTTTTTTGGGTCTACGAACCTATTGAAATTCCAAAAAACACCATTGATTTTTTTAGATTTAGAATTTCTAGGAACACTCTTGTTTGGATTATTCAATTTCTTTTTCAGGCTTGATTTTGTCTTTCTGGGAATGGATCACATAGATTACTGCCCTCCCCATCACTTAAACCGTCGGCTGCATGAATAACTTATGAATGTGGTGAAGAAATTCCTCACATGTACTAACCACTATATCCCATCAATTTTAACAAAATACTCTCTCCAGTCTATTTTACAAGGCATTTCGCTAACGTCAAGAGTCAAACTACTTTACAATCTTTGATAAATAATTTGGCTAACAACTTTTAAATATTGGAATATAAACTTGATACCATTAGATTTATAATTCAATACAGTATCCAACATAAATCATAAGTTATGATCATAAACAATATAAGAGCGTGTTTAGTTCCCACCCCAAAATCCAAAAAAGTGCTACAGTACCCATCACATCGAATCTTACGATACATGCATGGAGCATTAAATGTAGACGAAAAAAAAAACTAATTGCACAGTTTGGTTGAAAATTGCGAGACGAACGTTTTGAGCCTAATTAGTTCACGATTGAACACTATTTGCCAAAATAAAAACGAAAGCGCTACAGTAGCCCAAATTTCCAAATTTGGGCAACTAAACACGCTGTAACATAACATAAAAAATGCCCAAAGCGTAATTTAGGAGACCGTGCTATGTCAAAAGACATTTCATAAGCTGGACCAGAGGGAGTACACTCTATAAGCTATGACAATGCATATTATGAATATTATATATGATCTGATGATGAGTCTATGTCAAGCTATGGTTTACATGCCTGATGAATCTATCTTCGGCTACGGTGTGCTAAATTCGTTAGGATCAATTTGGGCCCATATCCTTCAATCATATTCATCAACCACAACTTCTCGTATCGTCCCTGCTATTGCTTAGCTTGCACTTTGGTCCCTACACCTTACAAAGGCTTTCGAAGCCCATGTACTGATGCCGCTCCATCCTGTGAACTATGTTTGAGATGCCTACCCCGCCTGCAAGCCAGAACATCGACCATGGATTTCATCATCAATAAAGTAATTAAATACAAATAAAGCTGTTCTAGAATCTTGGTCAACTTCAACAAAGCATGGATGGATATTGTACCGAGAGTAAGGGCGCTAACGAAGATCATGGATGCCAAGATGAAGATGATGAGGGACGCCCGCCCCAACCAAGTGATCAGCTTCCTCACGCAGTGCTGCCCCGTGATGGCCGCCACGAATGCCACGGCCGTGAAGTAAGCAGCTGGATGAAACAAGACCAGAAATATATATGAGATGAGGCGAAAGGGTAAACCGCATGCGAAGAAATGATGGTACCATAAGGCACCGGGAACCGGTGCAACAGGTAGTACTCCACGACCGACATGGACGACGAGAACATCATTGTGAATGTGGCCGTAGCACTTGACACCTGCATATATATAGCACATGTATAATTCACTTGCTGAGTATTACTCGTGAAAATTTCTCCGAGATTATTGATCCTGCATCAATCCCAAATAAAGAGGTACGGCGGGCATTGTAGTACCTGGGGAGGAATTCCGAGCTCCAGGAAGAGTGGGCCCATGATGAAGCCACCACCCATGCCTAGCAGGCCACCGATGAGCCCTGCCAGGATGCCGAACAGACAGTACACCAGGAGCTGCCGAATTCTTAGGGTACTTTGCTGCTGGCTTCCCTTGGATGACAGCACCCTTTTCCCTGTTCTTAGCCCGTAGGCTTCATACACTGTCACTCCAACTGCCACCGGGATCTGCACGCATGAATGCGACCAATACAAAGAGTCATTATTAACCATGTTTTTCCCCCATTGCAAGGGGATGTCGATCTGGGTAACAACGAGATAGCATTGCTATTCAAATCTTAGAAGTATTTAGTTACCTGGAGAGAATTCAACACCCAGTACCAAACGGAGCAAGAAGCCACGTAGTTCTGAAAATAACAAGACACAAACAGTGATAAATAAGTGCAATGCATGCGTGTTTCATTATGAAAAGGGGAACAAAGGCTTATAAACAATCACGGTCCACGGGAATTAGAACATATAAACAAACGAATCCTAGAAGGAATCACAAGTTGCGCAGTAATGTATATGAACGGAACATATAGACTTGCGCAAATTTGGCCCAGTCTGGGTCTTCTGGGCTAAGCCAGGCCTATGCATTATTGCATCAGGGCCGGACATGGCACCTGTTTTCTTGGTCTTAAGAAAACTGGGCTGGATTTTTTTTTCATTGGAATATTAAATTAAAAACCAGTTGTAACATAAAGTTTTTTTTTTCTGTTTCACTATTTACTTGAGTTACTAGGACTCTAGTAGCCATACTTGTAGTAGCTGCAGAAAACTTTATTTGTTTTGATCGGTATTGTGGAAGAATTGATTACTGTATCTATTATCTCTGAGGAGGTAAGGTAAAAAACAACCATTTAATTAACCTAAAATGGGTAATCCATAGTAATCTGGTGTACCTTGTTAGCCCACAGGATCGCCGGCTTAGGTGAATGAACCACTCACCAATCTTGCCGAGCACCCACTAGCTAAGCCGACCACGAACCAACGTTGTCCGTCCCCACACACTATGGCCAGAGGTTAAAGTAGAGCGAGAACAGAGCATACACACATAGTACAAAACACCAGCGTTGGCTGAAGCCCTGTATGGGAGATGTTAAATCTGAACTCTCTTTACTGAGTTGCCGTGGTAGTCTATTTATACAACTCTATCTATCTAGTCCTAGTACAGCGCACATGCTGCAACAGTAACTAGATAACACAGCAGGACTGACTTCTGCGTCTGTCCCTACATGTGGCTACAGTCCGGCAGGTGAGCCGTTCGGCGCCTGCCTCTGACAGCGGCTACAGTACCACAATAGGGAGCCTTTTCGGCGCCGTCTTCCCTTGTTGTGTGTTCACACAAGAAAGCAGTAGATTATTCTAACAATTCTCCCCTAATCCTACTGCTATCCTTTGTACCCCCTCTATGCCGATCATCTTCTTCAGCTCCGTGAGTCAAAGATGTCCGAACGGCTTGGTGAGGACGTCCACGAGTTGCCGACCAGTTTCGACGAACTCGATGACGATCTGCCCTCCATCGACACAGTCCCTGAGGAAGTAGAATTTCACATCGATGTGTTTGCTCCGGTTGTGCAGAACCAGATTCTTCGCGAGGGCAATGGCGGTTGGTTATCCACCATCAGTGCTGGTGGGTTAGCTTCCACGCCGGTCAGCTCACCCAGCAGCCGGCGCAGCCACACAACTTGGCACGCCACTGTGGCCGCCGCTGCGTACTTGCCTCGCACGTAGATAGCGCCACCACCTTCTGTTTCAGCGACAACCATGAAATTGGGGCCGACCCGAGGAAGACGAGCACGCTAGAGGTGCTCCATCGTTCGTCAATGTCCCCCGCCATGTCTGCTTCGCTGAACACAGTGAGCTGCAGCCTACTCCCGCCGGTCTTGGGAAAGATGATCCCTTGATCCACCGTCCCCTTGACGTAGCGCAGTAGCCGCTTCACCGCAGCCCAGTGATCCTCTCTAGGATCCTCCATGAAGTGGCTGGCGTAGCCTACAGCGAACGCAATGTTCGACCTCGTGTGGACTAGGTAGCGCGGACCGCCGATGATGCTCCGGTAGAGTGTTGCATCGACCTTCGCCGCGGTGCTGGCCTTCGTCAGCTTCAGTCGCTCCTCCATCGGAGTCACGCATGGCTTGCACTCAGCCATGTCACTACGCTCCAACAGCATGGAGGCATAAGCGCTCTGACCGATCGTGAGTTCCTCCTTCCCCTGTCTCACCTCGATGCCGAGGTAGTAGGAGAGTGCGCCGAGATCGCTCATTCGAAAACGAGCCGCCATCTCGCGCTTGAAGCCGTTGATGTCCTCCGTGCGTGCGCCGGTGATGATTAAGTCATCCACATACACACCGGCGATGAGCTCCTCCTTCTCCCGTTGCCGTGTGTAGAGCGCGTGCTCGGTTGCGTATCGTTGAAACCCAAGCTCGCCTAGCGTGGCATCAAGCTTGGCGTTCCATGCTCGTGGGGCCTGCCGCAGCCCGTAGAGCGCCTTACGCAGTTGGAGCACCCTGTGCTCCTCTCCCTTGATGGCGAAACCTAGAGGTTGCTTGATGAAGACCATCTCCGCCAGCTCGCCGTTGAGGAAGGCCAATTTAATGTCCAAGTGATTGACGTGCCGGTCCTTTGCTGCTGCCAAAGCTAGTAGCAAATGGACCAACTCCATGCACGCTACTGGCGCAAAGACCTCCTCGAAGTCTATGCCCTCATGCTGAACAAAGCCTCGGGCGACGAGGCACGCCTTGTCTTGACAATGGCACCGAGCTCGTCCCGCTTGACCTTGTATGATTGGACGACATCTTGGAGGTGGATCGACGAGCTGCCATGTCTTGTTTTCCTTGATCGCCTTCATCTCCTCCAACATCGCCTATCGCCAGTTTCCGTTGTCCTCGGCCAGCGCGAACGTGGGTGGTTCCTCTACACTGACGAGCAGCAGCTCTGCGTCATTGAGCAGCCAACCAACCAGTCCTGAGGGTCCTGTGCCACCGATGATGTCGTCCAGCCTATGGAACCGCACCTCCTCACTTTCGTGGAAGGCATCGACGAATTCAGTGATGTCACTTGGAGGTGAGACGAACTCAATCAGTGTTGACAGAGTTCCCTATTCCGTCGGAGTGCTCAGCACAGCACCTTGAGTGTTGGTACCCTAGTTGCAGTGCTCGGCGCTACTTCTGGATAGCTCGTCATAACTCCTGTAGTGCTCGGCACCACTATAGGAGTGCTCAGCCTCAGTCTTGGAGTGATCGGCACCACTGCCAGACCTCTTGGCTCTGCTATGGGAGTGCTCAGCATCCGTCCTAGAGTGGTAGCCACCACTGTAGAACCTTCTAGCGTGCTCGGCATCCCTGCAGGAGTGCTCGGCATCCCTCCCGAAGTGCTCGACTCTGCCACTGGAGTGCTCGACGCCCCTTCCGGAGTGCTTGGCACCTCTTCCCCAGCGTGTCCACCACCATGGATGACCAAGTCCTCGATGATGAAGGTGCTGGTGAAGACGCCAACTTCCCCCTTGCTCGGACTGCCCCAGTCCCAAGCTACCTTCTTGTTGAACATGATGTCACGCGAGACAAGTATCTTGTCTCCGCGTGGGTCATAGAGCCGGTATGCCTTGGTACCCTTCGCGTAGCCTAGGAACACCATGGGTGTGCTCCTATCCTCCAGCTTGGTGAGGTTCGACTTCATCTTCTTGACGTGGCCGAGGCAGCCGAATGTCTAGAGGAAGGACACGCTCGGCTTGCGCCCATACCAAGCTTCGAACGGCGTCTTGCCCATCAGGGCTTTGGTCGGAGCGCGGTTGAGAATGAACACCGTCGTTGTCACCGCCTCCCCCAGAACCTTACTAGCATGCCTTTGGCCTTCATCATGGATCGGGCCATGCCGACCACCGTTTGGTTCCGTCGCTCCACCACGCCATTCTATTGTGGCGAGTACGGCGCGGTGTGGTGTCACACCCCACCCTGATTTGCGTAGTACGCAGCGAACTCCACCGAAGTCAATTCGCCGCCACGATTAGTCCTCAGCAAGTGGAGCTTCTTGCCGCTCTCAGCCTCCGTGCGCATCTTAAACTTCTTGATCGCCACTGCCGCTTTGTCCTTGCTCGTTAGGAGTTGCAGCCACATGTAGCGACTGCAATCATCCACGAGCAGGAGGAAGTACCACCGACCACCGTTTGTAGCTGCGCGTGATCAGGTGTGGGATGTAATATATATCCATTAGCACGCGGTGCTCCCCGTTCTGGCACCTGAAGATAATGGTGCCGCGCCCTTGGATAGCCACCCTTGAGCCATCATCAAACTTCACCGTACCGGTAACATCGCCATCAAGCTCGGAGAAGGATGCCTTGAAGCCCGTCATGTGGTTGATGGCACCAGAGTCTAGATACCACCGCTGCTCCTGGTCGGCGCCCACACATCCGAGGTGGACTTGGGAGCATGGTTCGTCGAGGTTGACAGTCTTTAGGGCCTTTTCAGGCCCTTCCACCATCATCGCCTATTCCTTCTCCTCAGCCTCGATGTCGTGCAGTGCACAGAACATCGCCATCAAGATAGTTGCCTCATCCTCATCATCAGCTTGCGCCAGATGAGCCTCAGCCTTCTTCTCCTGCTTGTGATTTGGGCACTCCCGTGCCCAATGGCTCATCTTCCCACAACGCTTGTAGGCATTGGGGTCGACCTGCTTCTTCTTCTCCAAAGAAGCCTTGCCGCGGCGCTTGCCATCGCCACACAGCTGGAGGAGGCTGCCTTCCCGGAGTTCCTCCGAGCAGCCCACTCCTTCTCTATCAGTAGCAGTTTGCCGCTGTCCTTCATTGCTATTGCTTGCTCCAGGCACTCATCCACCACCCGTAGATGGACTGTCACATTCTTAATGGTGAGGGTGGACAAGCTCAGCATCATCTCTATGGAGAGAGCGATCTGGATATACTTTGCCGGCACAGAGTGGAGGTACTTAGAGACCGCCTTCTCTTCGTCGATGGTGACACCATGGCTCTTCAGCTTGCTGATGAGCATCTACAGGCGGAGGGAGAAGTCCTCCACCGTTTCACCATCCTTGAATTTGAGGTTGGCGTACTTCTGCTTCAGAAGCTGGGCCGTCGCCTTCTTTGTGCGGTCGAAACCGATGCGCATCGCCGCAATAGCCTCCCACTCCTCCTTAGCCGAGCTCTTCGCCCCCAATGGCTCCCTGTACTCCACCGGTACAGCAGTGAGGATAGCCTCCAATGCTGACATGTCATCTTCCTCATTGTCGGTGCCCTTGTCAACAGCATTCCAGAGTCATCGGGCTCTGAGCTTGACCTTCATGGTCACCGACCACTCTCCATAGTTGGTGCGAGTCAGCGTCGGTCAATTGGTGCCGCTGACCTCCCGCACCATGCAAACAAAGACCTCCGGTCGTGGCTGGGCAGCCATAGCAGTGCCACTGCTGTCGTCCATCTCCGAACCACCCATCATCGCCAGCGGTTAGTCTAGCGATGGTGCTTGTATGGCTCCGATACCACTTGTTAGCTTATAGGATCACCGGCTCAAGTGAGTGAACCACTCACCAGTCTTGCCGAGCATCCACTAGTGTTGCCAAACACCCATTTGCTAAGCCAACCACGAACAAGCATTGTCCATCCCCACACATTATGGCCAGAGGTGAAGAAGAGGGAGAACAGAGCATACACACAGTACAAAACACTAGCGTTGGCCGAAGCCCTGTATAGGAGATGTCAAATCTAAACCCTCTTTACTGAGTTGCCGTGGCAGTCTATTTATACAACTCTATATATCTAGTCTTAGTACAGCGCACATGCTACAATAGTAACTAGATAATACAGCAGGACTGGCTTTTGCGCCTGTCCCTGCATGTGGCTACAATCCGGCAGGTGAGCCGTTCGGGGCCTGCCTCTGATAGCGGCTACAGTACCACAGCAGGGGGCCTTTTCGATGCCGCCTTCCCTTGCTGTGTGTTCATGCAAGGAAGCAGTACATTATTCTAACATACCTAGTAAAAAAAAGTCTCTTATATATGCTTGAACTGTATGCTCCAAGCCTCCAACTAATTTTATATTTCTGACCGATGAGCTTCTACAGAGTTTTTTTTCCCCAATATCTATGCGCGCGCTCAGTTTTGTGTTTGGGATCCTCACCTTTGTGACCTGGAGGCCAAGGAATGCCACCCAAACGAATGCGAGAAGACCGAACTCCTTCCAATAAATGTTCTTCAGAATTGATGTCTGAAATGTAAGATAGTAATCTCTTTTTCAGGATCCTTATGATTATGGCTTCAAAAAGCGATGTCTATGAACATGATGCTTACCGCTTCATCTGTCGGGGTTTTTGCCTTATTATTAGCAGGAGCATCTGCTTCTATAGGGATTGTTGTTGCACGCTCTAGTTCCTGACCTGACATTTTGGGAAATAAATTATTGTAAGGAAGAGCATTTCATTGTGTGAGAGATTGACTTGTTGTTGTGTTTTAGGTGCTCTCTTACATATCTGCTCCTGTCTTGTTGCATCTTCCTGGAAGAGGCGAAGAGATAATAAAGTGGTTCCATTAGTACAACAGGCAATATAAAGAAAGAAGGAAAGATAAAGCATTATTAGTGCTCTTAAAGATGACACTGAAAATTACTGGCAAAATAAACATTACCCTTTTCCTTATGGTCTCTTTCTTCCATGTTTCGACGCCCTTGAGATATGCCTTAGTTGATGTGACTGTTATTCAAATTCCGATGGAGATGCGACGACAAAATCAAGTCAATTATATTATTTGCGATTAATCAGAAAACAACCGATTCTGAGTTTCTGACGGTATATATACGAGGGATGGATATACTCCGTATAAAAAACAAGCGGGGCATGCACCTAGGAAAATGGTTATGAGGAGAGCCGTGATGAGCCAGTTGGGGAAAATAACATTGAAGATGACGCCAATGCTGACCCCAAGCATGAGCATAGGCTGCATGAGCAGTGCAAGGTCGTAGTCGATCAGCGGCATGTCCAGACTCGGGTGCTTCAGCTTCAGGTTGTAGTAGACAGTTGAAACGGACCCTCCCATGATCATGCCTGACCACCCAAAAGCGATCGATCAAATTCTCAATTTAATAAGGACGAGAAATAGAGTATATTATACAAAAGACAATCACTAGATTTTTTTTCATGCAACACTAGCGAAATGGTACGTAGCTTACTGCAGAAGTGCAGAAACATGCAGCAAGACTTGTGCTTTCTCATTCAGATAGATGTATATATGCACAGGGCGAGTAGAGTACATATAGCCAATAGTACTCACACTTGGATATTGCCGTGGATGACTTGGGATCAAAGCCGATGATGAGAGCCAGCATGGGGACGAAGATGCCGCCACCACCGACGCCGCCGACGCTCCCGCACGCCGCGCCGAAGAACCCGATCAGTGAACCCACCACAACTCGCCATCCAAATTCCATGGGCTGTATATATATATATAGGAAACATCCATCATCAGGAAGCCAAAATTATAGCTTAATTAACTTAGCCATATATTGCAAAACCTTGCCAATCCGAAGCAAGCAGATAGTCAAAGCTAAAGTTGTCTGCGTTACCGTACCGGCCAAACGTGGTGGTACGCCTTGCCATCGCTCCCCGGGGGCGCTGGGCCGCCCATCTCCGGCGCCGGGGCCCCTGGTGTGGCGGCGGCTGTCGAGTTCCTCATCGGGCCGTCGGTGGCTGCCACGGCAACGACGGCCGCCGCGCACGCGACGCCGAGCGTGGCAACGGCGTGCCGGCGCCACTGCTGTCTCGCCATCCCGCGCCGGCCTGCTGTCTCTCTGTGCCCCAGCAACGATGATACCAGGAAACTAATATAAAGATGCAATGCAGTGCAAGCAAAGCTAGCCGGCCGCTTCTCTTTAATTTCCGTAGTGCTGGGAGGGCTCTCCTCCGCTCTGCCAGGAAAGTTGTAGCAGTGTCCACGATGTTGGAGTGGAGCTCAGCTCGGTGGCGGCCAAACTTATAGCTAGCTAGAAGGGAACGCGGGATGCATGCTGCTGCATCCGGGTCACATCTCGTGGGCTCGTGGCGTTTCACACACTCTGCGTAGCGCCTCCACTCAGGCGTCGTCGATCGTGAGAACCCAACTCGATCGCCCAGCTTTATTATATACAAACATATATATTATATAATTCGAGCTGTCCCAGCACGACACGTTGATCTCGACGATCAGGCGTTCGCCCAAGGTCAGAATAAGGTCGTACGCGATTCAGCAGCAGCTAGGTGGAGTACTACACGTGTATCCTCGTAGTATGGAATAATCTTGGGTTTCACTCTGTCAATGCATGTGGTTGTGTGGTCTGTGGGAACTGGGAACTATAGACTTTTTTTTTTATGAAATACGGCATAGGAGTATTAATTAAGAAGAGTTCTAGAACTAGCCTAGTTCATCATGAGAGAAAAACATGCAACTAGTAGTTGCCTATAGTGGGACATGCCGCACAGAAACCCCACACAACAACTACATATACAAATTTAAAGGGAAACCATAGATTAAAGAACAACCAAAATGAACAACTCGATCAGGATGGCTAAACTAGGCACACAAACAACACACATAGGAAGGCACGACATTGACGGTGTTCAATGTTGGTCATCGTTTTCTTGAAAGGACGTTGGTGGAGTAGGACACGAGGATCGCTACTGGAGCCACCTAACCAACTCAGCTAGAGGCCCATTTGAATGTACGTCATCGTTGCCTAACCATCGATCTACACCCCGCAGATATAACAACCCTAAATCCTTCAAGGCCGACCCATTTATCTCGATCATTCTTACACACACTGATGGAGCCACCACCCAGGTTTGTCTGCAAAGCGAAATGAAAATTTCTTTGTATTACATAGAAATATTATACCTTTTTCGATAAATATATGTGCACACACTACCAGATGGTCTAGTCCCCGTAGTGCAATACCACCGATGCGAGCACATGGAAATCCTCCATCGCTGACAATTGCTCATGAAAGTGCTCATGTTAAATGCTAAAAGTTGCATGCTTGGAGAATCTCTCGTGACTTGAAGAAGTTGAAGATTCTGGTTGTGACAATGAGAATCAGCGGGGCTCTTAAAAGTTTCTAGCTCCGCCACTGCTTACACAAAAACCAAGCTGACACCAACCCAATGACATATAGACCCAATGTGAACTCACCGTTGGATCAAGCAAATGTAATAACCTCCAACAGTCCTAATTATTACCATGGTACTCACCACAATGGTGTTCACGCCACCACACAATCACACCAATCCGTCATTGGACAGATAGAAACGTTACAGGATCATTAGCCATAGATCTAGCATACCTACTTACATTTGATGATCCCATGATCAACACCATAAGCAAAACTCTAGAAGCACAAGAGAAGACCCAAGATATCAAGCAAAATCCAAGCATGACGATAGGAACCAAGCCAGACGCAAGATCGCGAAGAAATGAGCTTCACAGAGGTGACCGGACGCTGTCCTTATAGCGACCGGATGCGTCCAATCAAGGTGCTCAGCAACGGCAGGCGTCGGCAGCAGCGACCGGATGCTGAGGAGTCAAGTGACTGGACGCGACGATAACACTGTTCACTATCGCGACAACAGCTCAGCACTAACCGGACGCTGAAGGGTGATTGACCGGACGTAGGAATTGCAACGTCCGATCGAGTCCAGAGAGGTTCTAGAGCTGCTACAGCGCGACCGGACGCGTCCGATCAATAGTGACCGGACTCGGCACTGCGTCCGATCAACGCGCATGCTCCAACGGTTGGGACGACCGGACGCGTCCAATCAGGACGAAAGCAGTGTCCAGTCAGTAGCAGAAAAGTAGGTTTCGTCCCCAACGGCTACTTTCTCAGTGGGGCTTATAAATAGACCCCTAACCGGCCATTTGAGATAGGTGGAGCTGAGGAAACATACCAAGGGTGTTGATACACCATTTTAGTGATCTCCACTTACATAGTGCTTAGTGATTCATTAGGTGATTAGCGTAGGTGCTTTGCGAAGTGCTTAGGTTGATTAGACCACCGCTTATGTGCTTGCTCTAGGTTTCGGCCTAGCATTTAGTGAGGTTTGCATACCTCTTACCACTCGGTGCTTGCGCGCACCATTGCTGTACATCGGAGGGGCTTGTAGTCTTGCGAGATCACACCAATCGCGTGTGTGGTGTGGCCGCCACCGTGTACCTAAGGGAATAAGGCCCGCGATGGTTCGGCCGGAAGCTTGATAGTGAAGATGGCGGGAAGCATCCAGGAGAGACTTGCCGGAAGGCACGTCGGAGACCCACTTGCGCGTGGGGAAGGCCCGAGGATATCCACGGAGTTACCCGACCGGAAGCTTGGCCCTTGCGAGGGATTCCTTGCGAGGGGCTAAAACGAGGACTAGGGAAAGCTTGCGCGCTTCTCGATACCTCGGTAAAAATACCGGAGTCATCGACAGGAGTTGGCATATCTCTACCTTACTCTTTAGCTTCCGCATTTACATTGTTTGCATAACTCCTTTTGCGGTAGAGATAGCAATACACTAGCAAAACCATAGTTGCACATTTAGATAGTTTATCTTTTATATAGGTTTTGCTAAGGTTAGAAAAAGAGGCCATAGTTTTGAGTTAGAGTTTTAAGTTGCCTAATTCACCCCCCTCCCTCTTAGGCGTCACGGTCCCTTTCAATTGGTATCAAAACCGGTTGGCTCAATTTGGACCTTTGGCTTCACTGCCGTTGAGCCGACGCTATTTAGAGTGGTTGGGATGGATACCTCTAGGCCTTCGCACTTTGATGGCACTAGCTTCCCCTACTATAAAGCTAGAATGGCTTGTCTCCTTGAGGCGGTAGATTTGAGTGTTTGGAGAGTCACTCGTGATGGGATAAAACCTATTAAGAATCCCGATAAACCCACAAAGAGTGAAGAAAAAGAAATTCATTTTAATGCAAGAGGTAAAAATTGCTTGTTTGAATCTTTTAGCATGGATGTGTTTAACCTAGTGTTCACTTTAAATACGGCACATGAAATTTGGTTAAAACTCTAAGAGCTCCATGATGGCACAACTAATGTCCGTGGGCAAAAATATTGTTTAGCTAAACAAAATTATGATTCCTTTAAAATGAATGATGATGAGCTTGTTCGTGATATGTATTCTCGTTTGAATATAATTATCAATGAGCTCCATTCAATAGGATTAACCAAGCTAGATGATGCGGACATCGTGAGGAAGATCATCTCCGTGCTATCACAAAAGAAATATGCAAGCATCATCACCATCCTTCACAACTTGGAGGACTTGAGCACCATGACCCCGGCCATAGTCTTTGGCAAGATAGTGGCATTTGAAATGTCACGAAAGATGGGTCAAGAAGAAGCCTCTTCATCAAGCAAAGGCAAAACTCTCGCATGTAGTGAGAAAAAGAAGATGAAGGGCAAGCAAGTTGAGACAAGCTCAAGCTCAAGCTCCTCAAGTGAAGAAGAAGAAGAAGACGATGATGATGATGATGATGAAGATTCAAGTGATGATGATCAATCTTCCTCCTCCACCTCCGACCTTGATGAAGAATCAATCAAACTTATCAATAAGGTGAAGAAGATGATCCAAAGGCTCAATGTCAAGGGTGTGCCCATCCAAATTCAAGATTTCATCTTCACCAATCAAAGAAATGAGCAAAGAAAGAAAGGATGCTATGGATGCGGCGAGTTGGGGCACTTTGTGGAAGTTTGTCCAAACAAGCCCACACCCAAGACAAAGAAGAAGGCATGTAAGGATAAAGCCCTCACATCAATAAGGTCATGGGATGATTCTTCAAGTGAAGAAGAAGACCATCACAAGAGGCGAGGCCACAAGCACTCATCATCAAGCTCTTCTCGTGTGTGCCTTATGGCACGAGGTAATGAAAGCTCATCCTCTAGTGAGAGTGATAGTGATGATAAAATGCCTTCTCTTAATGAATTTGTGCAAGAAAATCTTAAATATGCTAAGGCTTGCGCTAGCCAACAAAAGAAGCTAAAAATGTTGCAAGAAAAGCTAGATAGTTCACAAGAAGCATATAAAACCTTGCTTGAACAATATGAGACATTTGCTAATCTCAATATTGAACTATCTACTAAAATTGAGCAACTTGAGGCTAGTGCAACAACAAATGCATGCACAATCAATGATGAGCAACTTGTAAAGAAAAATTGAAAAATTAAAAGAAAAGTTAGCTAGCTCACAAGATGCATATAAAAGTTTGCTTGCTAAAATGGAAACCATGTGCAAACATTGTGATGAGCTAACTAATAAAGTTGCTAATCTTGAAGCTGTCGGGATAACCCTCACCAAGGCATCTAAAAAGAAAAGTTCTATCTTTGACAAGCCTAAAAAGGATGCTTCTACTTATTTCAATGATTTATGTTTAGACTCACCTTTGTGCAACCAAGTTTGTGTTGAGAAAGTTATTGTAGATACATGCACACAAGAGGTCGCAATGGAGAATGAGCAACTCAAGCAAGAAGTGGCTCGCCTCACCAAGGACTTGACTCAAGTGAAAGGCAAGAAGGAGCAAGCCCAACTTCATCAAGATAACACCGTCAAGAGAGTGAAGAAGCTTGATGAAGGACAAACCGTGGTTTGCTACGTGTGCTAGAAGGAAGGCCACAAGTCCTATGAGTACAAGGTGAAGAATGGGAGAGGAGCTAATAATAAAGAGAAAAACAAAAAGGAAACAAGCAAGTTCTCCAACACCTACACCAACAAGGTGGACAAAAAGGCCTCCACACCTTATCTCTTGAAGAAGAAGAAAATGACAAGGTGGTGGCCATCAAGGTGAACAAGCAAGCCAACAATGGGGCCAAACGCATTTGGGTGCCAAAGGAGATCATTTCCAACATGAAGAGCACCAAGAAGGTTTGGATCCCAAAAGGGAAGTGAAGAAGTCCAATGGACTTTGGGGAATTTGAAGACTTGGCAAAGTATGGGTGTATTTCATGGGGTGCATCATTATGGACAAGGAAATTGCCAAGTGGGTTAGTGAATACTATGAACCCAAATTCCCCTCCCCATGTTAGGTAACTAGATTTAATTTCTTGCAATCTCAATTAGCATCTAGTTCCTTTTCATGCCTAGGTTTGCATTTGCATGCTTAAATATTTTGTCTTGCATACACTAGGTATATCTTATGGTAGGCTTGCTCGGTTTCACTCTTAACCCTTGGAGCAAACCTACATAGTTTAAATTGTTTAGGAGCATGGCACATAGCTTGTTTTAGAATTGCTCATCTAATATGTGCCAAAGTCCAAATTGTAGATAATTTCTCCCGAATATCACTTTCGAAAATGATTCTCACATTCATGTGATGTCATCTTTCAAGTGGTATTTTTGATTCTGAAATCAATGTGCATGTCTCCTACAAGTATTCTATGCTTGTGTGCACAAATTTAGGGGGAGGTTACTCTACAAGTTGGATGCTTTGAGACTAACACCTTTTCAAGCTTATCATGTGTGTAGTAGTCTCATTGCAAGGAAAATGGAGTCCCCGAAGTTAAGCATCATACTTCAAATATCCACCACCTATTGCAAGTGGTATAAATCAAATTGGTTTCCACATGTGGTATTTCTAAACCGATATCATCATGTTGATTTCACTTTGGTATTTATATGCTTTCTCCATGCACTATATAGATTAAACTCCCTTGAGCATTAATTTGCCAATTATGCATAAACTACATTCTTCATCATATGTATGCATATATTTAGGGGGAGCTTAGTCTATGTAATGTGACAATCAAATTTGGTGACCTATTCCACTCCACATACAAAGGATCACAAAGTTTGACCCTCCCTTGTGCTACTAATGTCTTCCTTTTCGGTCTTTGATTCCAAAGGGGGAGAATTTGTATGACCAAAAGCAAGCCCGATCATAATAATTTACAAGTGGTAACGGTCTGAGAAAGGGAGGATAGTGGATTATGGAGTTAGGGAGAGGCATAAATCCATAACGCCACATGGGGACATTTGCAAGGGCAAGATAAGTTTCCAAAGATGTTTACATGTGGTATCTTTTAGCATCATATAACCTTGCCCTTTACATTGCATCCTAGCAAGTAAATAGTTTTTAAATTCTAAAAAATTTTGCTTGTTTTGGTCGTGTTGTCATCAATCACCAAAAAGGGAGATATTGTAAGGAAAATGGACCCTAGGCCCATTTACTTTGGATTTTGGTGTTTGATGACCAACGCAACCAAATTGGACTAATCAATTTGCAAGTAATTGTTTTATAGTTCAATAGGGTGCAAGACATGACTTGGACAAAGGCGACATGATGATCCCATGATCAATACCATAAGCAAAACCCTAGAAGCACAAGAGAAGACCCAAAATATCAAGCAAAGTCTAAGCACGAAGATAGGAACCAAGCCGGATGCAAGATCACAAAGAAATGAGCTTCACAAAGGTGACCGAACGCTGTCCTTATAGTGACCGGACGCATCCGATCATGGTGCTCAACAACGGCAGGCGTCGGCAGCAGTGACCAGACGCTGAGGAGTCAAGTGACTGGACGCAACGATGACACTATTCACTATCATGACAACAGCTCAGCACTGACTGGACGCTGGAGAGTGATCGATTGGACACAGGAACTGCAGCGTCCGATCGAGTCCAGAGAGGTTTCAGAGCAGCTATAGTGCGACCGGACGTGTTCGATCAACAGTGACCCGACTCGACACTGCGTCCGATCAACGTGTGCTCTCCAACGGTCGGGAATCCAGACACGTCCGATCAGGACGAAAGCAGCGTCCGGTCAGTAGCAGAAAAGTGGGTTTCGTCCCCAACGGCTACTTTCTCAGTGGGGCTTATAAATAGACCCTCCAACCAGCCATTTGAGATAGGTGGAGCTGAGGAAACATACCAAGGGTGTTGATACACCATTTTAGTGATCTCCACTTGCATAGTGCTTAGTGATTCATTAGGTGATTATTGTAGGTGCTTTGCGAAGTGCTTAGGTTGATTAGACCACCACTTATGCGCTTGCTCTAGGTTTAGGCCTAGCGTTTAGTGAGGTTTGCATACCTCTTACCACTCAGTGCTTGCACGCACCATTGTTGTACATCAGAGGGGCTTGTAGTCTTGTGAGATCACACCAACCACGTTTGTGGTGTGGCTGCCACCGTGTACCTAAGGGAACAAGGCCCGCGGTGGTTCGGTCGGAAGCTTGATAGTGAAGACGGCGGGGATCATCTGGGAGAGGCTTACCAGAAGGCACGTCGGAGACCCACTTGCACGTGGGAAAGGCCCAAGGCTATCCATGGAGTTACCCAATTGGGAGCTTGGCCCTTGCGAAGGATTACTTGCGAGGGGCTCCAACGAGGACTAGGGGAAGCTTGCGGGCTTCTCGATACCTCGGTAAAAATACCGGTGTCATTGACGGGAGTTTGCATATCTCTACCTTACTCTTTAGCTTCCGCATTTACATTGTTTGCATAACTCCTTTTGTGGTAGAGATAGCAACACACTAGCAAAACCGTAGTTGCACATTTAGATAGTTTATCTTTTGCATAGGTTTTGCTAAGGTTAGAAAAAGTGGCCATAGTTTTGAGCTAGAGTTTTAAGTTGCCTAATTTACACCCCCCCTCTTAGGCATCACGGTCCCTTTCAGGAATATATAGGAGTATTAATTAAGAAGAGTTCTAGAACTAGCCTAGTTCATCATGAGAGAAAAACATGCAACTAGTAGTTGCCTAGTGGGACATGCCGCACAGAAACCCCACACAACAACTACATATACAAATTTAAAGGGAAACCATAGATTAAAGAACATCCAAAATGAACAACTCGGTCAGGATGGCTAAACTAGGCACACAAACAACACACATAGGAAGGCACGACATTGACGGTGTTCAATGTAGGTCATCATTTTCTTGAAAGGAAGTTGGTGGAGCAGGACACGAGGATCACTACTGGAGCCACCTAACTAACTCAGCTAGAGGCCCGTTTGAATGTAGGTCATCGTTCCCTAACCATCGATCTACACCCCACAGATATAACAACCCTAAATCCTTCAAGGTCGACCCATTTATCTCAATCATTCTTACACACTGATGGAGCCACTACCCGGGCTTGTCCGCAAAGCGAAATGAAAATTTCTTTGTATTACATAGAAATATTATACCTTTTTCGATAAATATATGTGCACACACTACCAGATGGTCCAGTCCCCGTAGTGCAGTACCACTAGTGCGAGCACATGGAAATCCTCCATCGGCGACAATTGCTCATGAAAGTTCTCATGTTAAATTCTAAAAATTGGATGCTCGAAGAATCTCTCGTGACTTCAAGAAGTTGAAGATTCTGGTTGTGACAATGAGAATCAGCCGGGCTCTTAAAAGTTTCTAGCTCCGCCACTGCTTACACAAAAACCAAGCTGACACCAACCCAATGACATATAGACCCAATGTGAACTCACCGTTGGATCAAGCAAATGTAATAACCTCCAACAGTCCTAATTATTACCATGGTACTCACCACAATGGTGTTCACGCCACCACATAATCACACCAATCCGTCATTGGACAGCTTTACTTTGGCCAAACAACCGCACGAAACATACATACAGTCATATCAAGCCACCTAATTAAAGCCATCCTTGCACCACCCTAAGTCATTGTTCACCCACTCGATCTTGCTATTGTTGCATCACCACACAGATATAGACCAATGTATCTCTATGGGCACCATCTTTATTAGGTCAACATCATCCTTCTAATTCAGATCTCCATATATATAGCCATGCTGACTCGTTATTTTAGGATGGAGGGATCATAGCATGCTAATTTCTTTTTTATATACGTGAATCATTTGTGAATTGATTCTTTTATTAACACATCAATATGACGGGATGGAGCCATTGGAGCCCTACCCGCTCCCCTCTACTGCTCGTCTAACCCCTCCAAAAAATCCACCAAATCCTTCAAATTCCTCCCTCAATCCCACTAAAATTCCTCATCCAACTGTAGATCCACTCCTACCTCAAGTTGATCTACCGTTTGATAGGTCTTTTCCCTCCAGTCAAGGCTATGGTGGGGATGGCATTTCCCTTCCTGAGGGTAGCCGACGGCCACTGCCGGCAGAGCCTTCGACACCCGGTTCTACCCTGATCTCAGGGGATGCTTCGTCCCCGGGCATAGCTCAGCATGTCTAGTTTGATGCCTCATCCATGGACTCTTCTGGTGATGAGGTGTCCGATGGCAGCGCCTCCCCTTTCTTCGACCCTCTGTGGAAGGGAAAGGGCGAGATGTAGGTGGCCATGGATGCTTGGCCTCCTCTGTGTCATGGTGCCTTCATGGCTGACGCCCGCCGCCCATCTGCCATGGCCACTACCGGCCTTGCTCTGGTGTCTACTGCTGCTGCAATGGTTGTTCGGTCATAGCACATGCAGTCCATCATTGTCGGACCTTCGCTATCCCTGGTGGCTGAGTCTAGAGCAGCCTGTTAGACCTTAGGGATCAGTTAGGTGCAGATAGGAGGGTGAAACTCTTACTGGTTGAATCAAATTAAACCTAGAACTTGCTACTGGAGAGGGACACACACACACACAGAGAGAGATGTAGGAGCATCTAACCGTTGACTTTGGAGGATGATGAGCCGTCCATGGCGTAGTCGTCCCATATGGTGTCGGAGTTGTAGAAGCAGGGGAGTCCGGCATGTCGTAGACGTCTGGCATGGCGTAGAGGCAGTGGTGGTGCTTCCCATCGCTGGCAATGCCCCCTCTCTAGATTGAATTAGGGTTTGGGATGTCGGTGGGGTGTCTGGCGGCTCAGGTGAACCTGGTGCCTTGTGCCCTAGCCCCACCTCCCTTTTTATGGCGCTGTGCGACGAGGCCCACCAACCATAGAGCGGTTGGGCGCCCCTAATCAGGGCACGGATCCAAGGGCTCAATTGGCCATTGGGCTAATTGGAAGAGATCAATCTAATATTCTTCCCCTTGATCTCACCTTATGACTTAAACTTAACTTACTTACTTTATCTTGTTCCCATTCCATTACAGATCAGTGCATAGAGTGTACCTAATCATCACGGTCAGTTGGCATTAGATTAAACAGCTACAATGCACCTCTCTATTTTGAAATAGATTCTCAACTAGGCCCTCATTGTACAAGAAGCATAGGCTTTCCCTTAAACACATGCCGGCTAAGTGTTCTCTGAACACGCTGGGTGGTAAGCCTTTTGTAAGCAGATCTGTGAGCATCTTTTCTATTCTTATATGCTCAAGACTAATTATATGATCTCGGACTTTGTCTTTCACAACATAATACTTTATGTCAATGTGTTTGGCAACACCACTTGACTTATTGTTGTGAGCATAACATACTGCTGGATTATTATCGTAGTATAACTTGAGTGGTTTATGTATGTCATCTACCACTTTCAACCTGGGCATGAATTTCTTTAGCCAATTCACCTGCCCTGTGGCCTCATAACATGCTACAAACTTGGCATATATTGTGGATGATGTAGTGACAGTTTGCTTTGAGCTTTTCCACGATATAGCTCCTCCTGCGAGAGTGAATATGTATCCTGATGTGGATTTTCTGTCATCTCCTGCATAATCAGAATCTGTATACCCCTCTATGTGTAGGGAATTAGATCCTCTGTACGTTAGCATAAGACCCTTCGTACCTTGCAGGTAACACAAAACTTTCTTTACTATTTTCTAGTGTTCTATTCTTGGATTACTCTGATATCTGCCAAGTAACCTGGTAACAAATGCTAAGTCAGGGCGAGTACACACTTGAGCATACTGTAAACTTCTGACAACTGAACTATATGGAACCGCTTTCATTTGATCGATCTCATATTGGTTCCTGGGACATTGAAATTCCCCATATCTGTCGCCCTTGACTATGGGAGCAGGTGAAGACTTACAATTTTGCATACTGTATTTCTTTAGAACTTTTTCTAAGTATGCCTTTTGTGATAATCCTAAAACCCCCTTTTCTCTATCTCGATGAATCTCTATTCCTAGGACGAATGAAGCTTCACTAAGATCCTTCATATCAAACTTTGAGGACAAGAACTTCTTTGTTTCTAGTAGTAGATTAACATCACTGCTAGCGAGCAAGATGTCATCCACATACAAGACTAGGAAAATGTATTTCCCATTCTTGAACTTTGCATAAATGCAATTGTCCTCTATATTTTCTTGAAACCCAAACTTTCTTATTGTACTATCAAACTTCAAATACCACTGTCTTGAAGCTTGTTTTAATCCATAAATGGATTTCTTCAAGCGGCATCCCATACGTTCTTTTCCTTTCACAACAAAACCTTTCAGTTGTGCCATGTAAACGTTTTCCTCTAAATCCCCGTTTAGGAACGTCGTCTTTACATCCATCTGATGTAATTCTAAATCATAATGTGCTACAAGCGCCATTATGATTCTAAAAGAATGAATTACATGAGACTAGAGAAAATATCTCATTATAATCTATACCTTCTCTTTGCGTGAAGCGTTTCACCACAAGTTGTGCTTTGAATCTTTCTATATTCCCTTTGGAGTCATGTTTGGTTTTGTAGACCCATTTATAGCCTACTGTCTTGGCTCCTTTAGGAATTGTTTCTAAGTCCCAAACATTGTTGGTTTTCATTGATTTCATTTCATCTTCCATGGCTTCAAGCCACTTTGATGAGTGAGCGCTTCTTATGGCTTCTTCAAATGAGGTGGGATCACCCTCCATTTCAAATTCCTCACATTCATAAACTTCATAATCTTTAGGAATGGTTGATTTCCTAATTCTTTGAGACCTTCTAGGTGCCTCGTTAGATGATGCTTGTTCTATATGAGGCTGTTGTTGCTCTTCCTCATGTGTGATAATGGGTTCTATGGGATCCTGAACGATAGGTTCCTCATGTTCATTCATTGTTGCTACAAGAGAACTAACAACAGGTACTGTTCCTACAGTGTCTTGCATTGTTGGTACAGCAATAACAGGTAGCGTGAAGAATGGTTCCTGAACCATCGGAGTGGGCACATATACCCGCTTCTCTTCTAAATTAATTTCTTGCGCTACCATGCTCCCCCTAATCATATCATCCTCCAAGAAGACAACATGTCTTATTTCTACAAACTTCGTTTGTCTATTAGGACAATAGAAGCGATAACCTTTTGACTTTTATGGATAGCCAATGAAATGACAACTGACTGTCTTGGAGTCTAGCTTCCCTATGTTTGGGTTAAAGACTTTTGCCTCAGCTGGACAACCCCACACACATAAATAGTTAAGTGAGGGTTCCTTTCCTGTCCACAACTTATACGGTGTTTTGGGCACCGACTTACTTGGCACTCGATTAAGAATATGAATGGTGGTTTTCAACGCCTCCATCCATAAACTTATTGGTAGGGTAGAGTAACTTATCATGCTTCTTACCATATCCATTAAGGTACGGGTGCGTCTTTCAGCTACTCCATTCTGCTGAGGCTCACCTGATGTAGAATACTGGGCAACTATGCCATTTTCCTGTAAGAATCTTACAAAGGGTCCAGAAACTTGGCCATATGGGGTGTGTCGACTGTAGTACTCTCCCCCATAGTCGGACCTTACTACCTTAATCTTTAAGTTGTGCTGATTTTCTATTTCAGCCTTAAATATCTTAAATTTATCCAACGCTTCCGATCTTTTCTTAATTGGATAAATATAGCCAAAATGAGAATAATCATCTATGAATGTTATAAATGAATCATAACCATCCACACTTTTCATAGGAAAAGGACCAGAAATATCTGTGTGAACTATTTATAAAATTCATGCGCTTCGTTTGGCATCTTTCTTTATTTTCTTAATGTAGTTTCCTTTTATGCAATCTATGCATTGTTCTAAATCTGAAAATTCTAAAGGCGGAAGAATTGATTTCTTAATCAATCACTCTATTCTCCCCTCAAAATATGGCCTAAACGATAGTGCCATAATTTCAAAGATACATCATGCACTCTCTTCCGCTTATTTGTTGCATTCATAGACGAGGAAGCATTCTTATTTTCAGTGCTCACATCATTCACATTCTTAGAAAGTGATAATAAATAAAGCTTGTCTTGTCGGAAGGCAAGACCAACACACTTATTATTAATCACAATCCAACATTTGCCATTGCCAAAATGACAATCATATCCATCATCATCTAGTCGTGAGACACTAATCAAGTTTCTACGCAAAGAGGGTACATAAAGAATATATTAAAGTTGTAGTCTAAAACCATCATCTAATTCTAGAGAGAGATTTCCAATGGCTTCAACTTTAGCTTCAACTCCATTTGCAACTTTAATTCTTCTTTCTCCTCTTTGTACGGTCCTCCTCATACGGAATCCCTATAATGAATTTTCAACATGAACAGTTGCACCTGAATCAATCCACAAAGTAGATTTTGCATAACTTAAATACAAGGATTCATCTATGAATCTAATGAAATCCTCACCTCTCTTCAAAAGGCTCTTCAGGAAGTCTAGACAGTCCCTCTAGTAATGTCCATGCTTCTTGCACCATTTACACTGATCCTTTTCAACTTGAGCATTGTTGTTCTTCTGTGGTGGTCATTCTGAGGGGCTTTCCCTTGAGGTTTGGCATTCTTGTTGAAGTTCTTCTTTTTGTTATCCTTCACAAGGTTAGCAGAATCACCTTGTGAGCTTTTCAGCCTTTCCTCTTCTTGAACACACATTGCGATGAGCTTGTCTATATCCCACTTATCAAGCTGCATGTTGTAGTTCACAACAAAAGTTTCATATTCTTTGGGCAAGGAAGCAAAAACCAAATGAATCAGGAACTCATCCTCGAGCCCCAAATCCATTGGCTTCAGCTTCAAAGCCGTGTTGCTCATCTTTAGTATGTGCTCTCTGATACCGCCACTAGTGTATTTCTCATTGAATAATTTCCTGATCAAAGTACTGGCATAAACCTTTGAAGAGCCAGTGAACTGACTCTCCACTTTCTTAAGATACTTTGTGGCGGTATCACAATCTGGGATGGACCCCCTTATAGCATCTAAAATTGTGGACTTAGCCACCATCAAGCACTTGCGGTTTGAAATGTCCCATTTCTTGCGTTCGAGATCATATTACATCCGCACTTCTGCATGATCTTGCTGCTGAGCAGTGAAATCAGCAATAGACTCATTTTCTTCCCTCACCGGGTCCACTAGCTCAGTAGGACACGGGGAGGTGAGAGCTAGGTTATTTTTAGGCAGCGCAAGTGCTAGTTCATACTTCTCTCGCCATACCCTATAGTTGGCCCCTTCAAGAGGCGGTATGTGCGAGATAAAAGCCATTGGGTTGAGTCCTAAAAAACACCGTCAGAGATAGTGAGAAAAATATGACATAATAATTGCTTGCCTTAATTTCACGTTGGTCAAAATTAAAACATGCAACTTTCTTATACACTAATTATACATCACTGTTGGGTAGAAATAGAATTAATGCATGGAAAACTTTTGAATGAACATTATAATATTGCTATTATCAATGTTGGTCAGAAAAATAACAATATTATAATTTACTGACAAAATTACTACTCTTCAAATTAAATTCCCCCGTTGGTTCGAATTTAATTGGAAGATAATAAACTTTAATATTGCAGCGAAAAACATTAAACATATTTGATGAATTTTACCCACAGGAAAATTCTCTTGCTAATTTTCTTGAGCCTCTAAACATTTTCTAGAAAATCATATTTTATGGAAAAAAGAAAAATAAAAATTGGGCTCAAACTCTTCACTGCTGCTCGGCCCAGCGACAAAAATAGGCCCATCTTGCTCTGCTCGCACGTGTGGCGCCTTCCAGGCCACAACCTAGGCTTAGGCCGCCAAAGCCGTCCACCCGCACACTCCCGCCTGGGCCAGATCCCGGTCTGATCATTCACCACTGTTGGACGGAGATCGATGGCGGGGCGATGATCTCAGCAAAACAAAACCACGCGGCTGGCGCTCTCCCCCCAACCCTAGCCTCATTCTGTCTCTCCCCTTTCTCTCTCTCTCAGTGGTAGCCACCGACCGAGGGAGCGTAGAGAGCCCTGGAGCCGAGAGAGAGAAGGTGGCACCATCATTGGCCCCCTCGCTAGCGTGAACGCTCCCCAGCGGGTGAGCGTGTCGCCGTCGAGCGGCCTAGCCACGGCGTCCTAGCATGGCCGTAGTACACCGGTGTGGAGGCCCTTCCTGGGGTGATCCGATGAGTGGAGGCCGGCGAGGTAAGCCGCCTCCCTAGCCCTTCCCCTTTCCCCTTGATCTTCTCTATTTAGATCTTCTTTCTTTTTTTCTTGGAGCTGGTCTGATTTAGGGTTAGGGTTAGGGTTAGCCCTACTATTCATCTTCCCCGTCTATCTTCATGGGTTAGGGTTAGGGTTCGAGTTATTCTCAAAATTGAGACCCCTTTGCTGTTCTTTTCTTCACCCCAATTAGGGTTAGGGTTTGCATCGAACCCTTTGCTTAGATCCAAATCGAATATCTCACCTCCTTCTAATTGCTGCAACCCCAACCAAATCTACGCCTAGATATCTGCTCTGATACCATTGTTAGACCTTAGGGATCATTTAGGTGCAGATAGGAGGGTGAAACTCTTTTTGGTTAAATCAAATTAGACCTAGAACTTGCTATGGGAGAGGGAGAGAGAGAGAGATGCAGGAGCATCTGACCATCGGCTTTGGAGGATGATGAGCCATCCATGGCGTAGTCGTCTCAGAGGGTGTCAAAGTAGTAGAAGCAGGGGAGCCCGGCGTGTCATAGACATCCAGCGTGGCGTAGAGGCGGCAGTAGTGCTTCCCATCGCTGACAGCGTAGCCTTTCTAGATCGGATTAGGGTTTGGGATGTTAATGGGGTGTCTGGCGGCTCAGGTGAACCTGGTGCCTTGTGCCCCAGCGCCCACCTCCCTTTTTATGGCGCTGTGCGATGGGGGCCCACCAACCTTGGAGCGGTTGGGCACCCCCGATCAGGGCGCATATCTAAGGGCCCAATTGGCCATTGGGCCAATTGGAAGAGATCAATCTAATACAGCCAAGCATCGGTGTCATCGCTGTCGAGTTCGGTCGTGTCCCTAATGGCGCCAGGATGACAAGTCATCTTCCCATAGACACATCCCTATGCGCCAGCATTTGGGTCCTCATATCGCCCCACCCGGCAAAGGCGTCACCTCGGCCTCAGGGTAGAGGGCTCCCATGCACAGGTAGCTTGGCCCCTACTAAATGGCCTCCTCAGTGGATCGTGATGGGTGGCAAGAGGTGCTGCCCCATCAAGACGTCGTAGCCTCGTAGCACCACTGTTAGGTTCAGTAGGTTGTTGGTTGGCGCTTCCTCGATGAGCTCTAGGGTTGGTGTCTCAATTGCCTATCCTAAACACACCACGTGGCGACATGTCACCTCCCATGCTAGTGCCTACGCTGCAATGGTTTGGGCCACCTGGCCAGTGCCTGCAAGCATCTGCAAATGGTTCCTACTCTAGGGGTCAGCGATGGGAGCTACCAGCATCGTCGCTTGGGCATGCAAGCTGGTCATCGACTTTAGCCACCTACCCACATTGGTTTGGTGGAGTCGGGTGGGGCTGTGCATGTGCCATCTATTGGTACGCCTGTTGGTCGAGGCCATCGGTGCCAACGGACGAGGTGCTGAAGACAACCATAGGAAGGCGCCGATGCCCCCTCCATCGACGCTGTGGCTGACCTCGTCGTGCCAGCCAGCGGGACGTGCCTTCCTTGGGTTGACCCATTAACATTGTTTGTCTAGCCTCACGACATGCTCCCTATTCGCGATGAATGACCCAATGCTCGAGGAGTTGGTAGCCTCGATTGCCCCAGTCAGATCGACCTACAGTTGGTCGTCTTGGAGGAGCCTTCGGGTGTGGGGGTCCCAATAGGAGGGTCACTCCTTTCGGCATAGCTTTGTGGATTACCTAACTTGACCGCACATTAGGTTATGCATCCCACTCTAGACCGCTTTGATCCACAAGCCAAGGCTGAAGAGGTCTAGGACAACTTCAATGGTGTTGTCAGTGCATCGGAGTGCGAGGCTTGTTGCTAAGACCAAGGCCTCCAACCCGACTATCCAGGCACAAAATGTGCTGAAGCAAAAGCTAAGGATTGTGAACATGATGCAGCATCTAGAGCCTATGGCTTTGGACAATATCAAGGCCTTCTTTGCTGCGTCGTTGTTGCCCTCCAAGTAGGAGACTCTTCAGGCGCTCTTCGCTCTAGATTTTGATCTGGTGGCCATGGAGCTAAACCTCACTAGCTTCGAGCCCGACACTTTTTAGCCATTGAGTTTAGGGCCTGTTGTGTTTGTCCCTTTGCTTGATCCTTGTTGGGTATCGATATTAGGGATACCCAAAGCAAAGAAGTTAGCGCCTATGCTGACTTCCCTAGATGGGGCAAGACGAATTAAAAAGTCTCACCCGCCCCCAAGGCTGCACACTCCACCTCACCCGACCCCATGGCTATAGGCTCTGTCTCACCTGACCTCGAGGCCGTGGGGGTTTCACCCAAGGCTATGGGCTCCATATCACCCGACCTTGAGGCCACAGGCTCCGTCTCGCCCGACCTCAAAGATGCGGTTTCTGTCTCGCCCGACCCCTTAGGTTCGTGCTCTGTCTCAACTGATCCCTTGGGTTCGTGCCCCGTCTTGCCTGACCCCAAGGCTACGGGCTCCATCTAGCCCAACCCCTTGGGTCCATGCTTTGTCTCACCTGACCCCTTGGGTTCATGCCTCGTCTCGCCCAACCCCAAGGCCACGGGCTTTGTCTTGCCCAACCCTAAGTAGATGACACTAGGACAGAATGGAACACCATGACCGGTAGATGATGTCCGCTGGGACGGAATGGAACGCCATGACTGGTAGATGATGCCTACGCATGGCGCTAGTGATGAATAGGGCCATGATGTGGAGCTGTCCTTGTTGGATCGGCTGGACCCGCATGAAGGAGAAGGACCTAGCGATCCTAGAATCCTTCTTCTCTCTCATTCTTCTCCTTTTCCTCTGCTGTAACCCATCACTTTCCCTTCGCTCATAAAAGGGGAAGCAGGGCACCCCATGAACGGGGATACAGATCTGCATGAGACCAAACCATGAGATGAAAACACAAGAGCACGACATAAGCACACGGCTGAGCAGTGATCGACCTCTTAAAACTCGTTCACTCCTTTCACTAGAGACTTGGGATCCTTTCCCTCTCTCGCCTATTTGTAACCCCTACTACAAACCAAGTGCTGGTAACATAAGCAGCAACAAACTAGATGTTGGGATGTTCTGCCTGAACCAATATAAACCCTTGTGTCCTCCGAGCACACCATCCAAGCCAGACACGCAAATACAAATTTACTCTTTGGTGGTCCAAAAAACATTGATAGTTGGTGTGCTAGGTAGGGGCTTTTTGCGCATCTCGACATCCACATCAGGCCTTGGATGGCTAATCATGGCGTTAGCTGGGTCCTAGGTGCATACGTGCACTTCGAGAACCTAGACTTCATCATTTTGATGGAGGGAGAGTTAGCGTGAGTCCCCGCCACCATCCAACTTCTCCACTCCGCCAGCCTTGATGCGATCACCGAGGCACTCAAGGAGCTATAGCTACATGCACTAGAGGCCCATGCCCTCAGAGGTGACTAGCTCCTTGGCTTCGATTATGGGAGGCTAGAGCGCTAGCTCGGTGCCTTCCTAGGACCCCGATCATCTCGGGAGGACCTAGGCCACCTCACCTTCTTGTTTGCCAACGTCAAGACACAGCTTGCTAGAGGAGAGCCACTCTCCTTGGAATACCTCATTCGGAGCGCCTGATAGTACTTCGATTCGGTCTACGCATCGCCACAGAGACTGTTGGCCACCTTGTGGTGCACTGCATGATCCTATCCCCCACGAACGATGAGTTTGTGGGGATGACTGAATATGTCACAGAATCTTTCCATGACATCCTCGCAGGAGAATCAGAGTCGCCCTCCAACTTTGACTCTAGCAGGGGGAGCCATCACCCCTCTCATGAATGTTTCATGGCCGGTACCCCTAAGGGGTACATCGAAAGCATCCATGGGGTAGAGGCTACCCTAATGAATGGCTTCGACAATAAGGTCAAGGGGGATGCAGGGGCCCCACCTTGCCTATGGGTAGAGTAGCTAAAGGCCCAGCACCAAGAGCTCGAGGAAGCATGACTCTAGCTCGAGCGGGAACATGCAAAGCTCGAGCGAGAGATCGAGCACCATGAAGACGGTGGGCATGCATGCGCCATGGCCCACGACATGAACCGGAGTATCATCGAGGACGATGAAGCCCTTTCACACTTCACCCGAGCAAGCCAGAACATCGTTGCTATGGCGGCCTTGCTCTAGGGGTTTCTGGGGCCCATGACACCTGAGGTTCATCGGGCCTATTGTGATATTCGCACACTACTCGGGCGTGTAGTGGCACAATAGGACAAGAGCTCACTATGCCAACGACACAAGCTCAATGCTAGCCAGTGCATGCCCTCAGAGGAACCCAATAGGGATGTGTTAGTCCACCAGGCATAGCAAGGTGGCAGGCCACATGCCGCAGTCCTGGTGCATGAGCATCTTGGCCTCCACCATGACGTGTGTGACACCCTCGATGCCCATAGGCATACCCATAGCTATGTGAGGGAGGAGGCTAGCCATGGCTACCACCCTCATCGTGGTAGACACTACGACAGCAGCGAGGACCAAAGCCTAAGCCTTGACTTGCTGGGACCTCAGGCCTTTGGCCAACACATCCTCAATGCCGTCTTCCCACCACGGTACCGACCGCCGACCAACATCCCAAAATACTCTGGGGAAATGAATCCCGAACTATGGCTTGAGGATTAGCGGCTTGCTTGCTAAGCCAGTGGAGCGGATAATTATGATTTCATTATCCACAACCTTCCATTGTTCCTAGCCGATTTGGCAGGAACGTGGTTGGAACACCTTCCACCCAACCGAATCCAAAGTTGGATGGACCTAAAAGAGATCTTCGTGGGAAACTTCTAGGCCACATACGCGTGTCCTGGGAACCCATGCGATCTTAAAAACTACCGACAGAAGTCTAGGGAAACTCTTCGTTGGTACATCCGGCGCTTCTCCCAGTAGTGCAACGAGCTGCCCAACATCACCGATGTCATAGGAGCTTTCCTGTCTGGGACCACCTATGAGTCCCTGGTTCACAAGCTAGGACATAAGGGCCCACAAACCACCAAGGAGCTCCTCGACATCGCCACCAGCCACGCCTCGGGCGAGGAGGCGGTCGGGGAGATTTTTGACTGCATCAAAGGCAAGGCAAAGCGAGGCGAGGTCGCCGGTGAAGGCGCCTCCAACCACCCCAACAAGAAGAAGAACAAGCAGCGGCATGTGGGCCTGCTCATGGCCATTGCCAACCGTAAGGGGGTTGGAAGCCAGCCTATGGTACCCCAGACCACTTCAAGAAGCTACTCGAAGGCCCATGCCTGAACCATGCTTTTTCCATCAAGCACCTATATAAGGACTGCGTCCTCATGAAGCGGTTCTTGTCCAGAGGCTCCAACAAGGGGGAGCATAGGAAGGAGCCCAAGCTAGCCACAAATAACACCGAGGGAAAGGATGGCAGATTTCCAACGCTGGATGGATGCCTCATGATCTTCAAAGGGTCGGCGGCCTATGACTCCAGGTGCCACCAGAAGCTTGCACGCCACGAGGTCTATATGGCCAAGCCGGCCATGCCTTCCTTCCTCCGATGGTTGGAGTCTGCCATAACCTTTGATCGGACCGACCACCCAAAATGCATCCTGTAGCCAGGAAGATATCCGCTCGTGGTTGACCCCATCATCGCCACGAAGCGACTCATCAAGGTGCTGATGGATGGAGGCAGCGGCCTCAAAATCATGTATGCTAAAACGCTCGACGCCTTGGGCATCGACTGAGTGCGCATCCTACCGACTGGGGCGCCTTTCCACGACATCGTACCTAGAAAGCAGGTTGTGCCACTTGGGCAGATTGATCAACCTGTCACCTTCGAGAATCCAACCAATTATAGGACAAAGACCCTTACCTTCGAGGTGGTCAGGTTCCACGGAACATACCACGCCATCTTGGGACGTCCATGCTATGCGAAGTTCATGGTCATACCCAACTACACCTATCTAAAGTTGAAGATGCTAGGTCCATGCAGGGTCATCACCATCGGCACCTCTATCCAGTGCGCCTATGAGTGCGAGGTCGAGTGCTGCGACCACGCTGCGGCAATTGTCACATCCAAGGAGCTTGCAGCCATCAGGGAAGAGGCCATTGAAGAAGCACCCAACCCCAAGCAGTTGGCTGGGTCTTTCCAACCTATAGAAGGTGCCAAAGAGGTCCTCATAGACCCAGCGGCTCTGAGGGAAAAGTGGTGCACATTGGCACCATGCTTTCCTATGAATAGGAAAGCATGCTCGTTTACTTTCTGCATGCCAACAAAGACATCTTTTCATGGAGAGCCTCGAATATGCTAGACATTCCAAGAGAAGTCACCGAGCATGCCTTGAAGATCAGGCCAGGCTCTAAGCCAGTGAAGCAGCGCCTGCATCACTTCGATGAGGAGAAATGCAGGGCGATCGATGAAGAAATTGCGAAGCTTTTAGTGGCCGGGTACATCAAGGAAGTATACCACCCCAAGTGGTTAGCCAATCCCGTTCTTGTATAAAAAAAGAGTGGGAAATGGAAAATGTGTGTTGACTACATAGGTCTCAACAAAGCATGTCCAAAGGATCTGTTTCCTTTGCCATGCATAGACCAAGTAGTCGACTCGACATCAAGGTGCAAAACCCTTTGCTTCCTTGATGCGTACTTTGCGTACCATCAAATCATGATGAAAGAGTCCGACTAGCTCGCGACATCTTTTATCACCCCATTCAGATCATTCTGCTACACCACAATGCCATTTGGTCTAAAGAACATAGGGCTACATACCAATGATGCATGCTCAAGTGTTTCGGGGATCTCATTGGGCGGACCATTGAGGCCTACATAGACGACATCGTGGTCAAGTCCAAATGGGCTGACTAGGTCATGGCCGACCTAGAGCAGACCTTCGCAAAACTACAAGTAAACATCATTAAGCTCAACCCTGAGAAGTGCGTTTTTGAGGTCCCAAGGGGTATGCAGCTATGTTTTATCGTCTCCAAGCATGGCATTGAAGCCAACCCGAAGAAGATTTCAGCCATCATGAGAATGGGCCCGATTTAGAACATAAAGGGGGTACAATGAGTTATAGGGTGCCTTGCCGCACTCAGCCGCTTTATCTCGTGCCTCAGTGAATGAGGTCTCCCCCTCTATCGGCTTCTAAAGAAGGCTGACCATTTCGAATGGACTCCTGAAGCCTAGGAGGCACGTGACAAGGTCAAGTAGCTCCTGACGAAGGCCCTGATCCTGGTCCCTCTGACCGACAGAGAACTACTTCTGCTCTATATTGTGGCCACCACACGAGTGGTCAGCGCCACCTTGGTCGT
>NC_089583.1:67707446-67822446 GCF_019320115.1 Miscanthus floridulus | reverse complement strand
TGTCTCGACCACCAGGCATCGGCGGGGCCATCTTCTTCAGCTCGATCAGTACCAGAGTCCCTGAGACCCTTGCACGATGTCAGGCCTAGCGAGCAGCAGGTGCCGTGTGCCCTGACCAGCCAATAGTATAGGCTATAGCTGTAGAAGAAGATGTAGTTGTGTAATTGTAAACTTGGACCTTTTCAGGCAAGCTGTAATAACGTAACTGTATATCAGCATAAGCTTGTTTGTTTTGTGGAAAACATATTAAGCTCGATATCGTGTTGGTGTAACTGAGTTAGAACGTGTTAGCATTCTATTCAGTTGTACCAGTTTAGTCGACACGTCATCCTAAAAGGTTTGTATGGCCCTGGTTTGTCTTGTGGTTGGAGTGTGGTGCGTAGCTTGTGCACATGTAGAAACACACAAGTCAAACCAGAGAGCACCTACCGATCACCCGTAGCATAGAGAGCGGATCCCATGCACGCGTTGGGAGGAATCGGAGACAGGCCTGCTTCGAAAACCCAGAAGGAATGGTGGTCGGTTTTAACTGGTTGAGTTAGATACACAGTAGACTTCGAAGTGACACATTAGAGTGGTCGGAAAATCATAATAGCTTTATTGATTAAACTGAAAAGTATAAGAGGGGTACATATCTCAGTAGTTAAGCATAGAAACGCCTAAGCTTGTCAATGTGCCATGAATTGGGTATGTCTGTACCGTCTAGGTGAGCTAACCTGTAAGATGTTGGTCGCGTAACCTCCTTGATCATGAAGGGCCCTTCCCATGGGGTTGCGAGTTTGTGAACACCAGCCTGACTCATCTTCCACTTTAGGACCAGGTCCCCAACCATGAAGAACCACTCCTTGACGTTCTTGTTGTAGTACCTACACAAAACAGCAAGGTATTTGGTGTGTACGTACGCAAGAATCGAGCCGCTTATCTTCTGCACTATTCACTTCTAGCTCCCTATACTTCATTGGCCTTGTCTTCGTCGAAGTTCTCTACCCGTGCTGATCTAAAGGCTATATCTGCTAGGAGCACTGCCTCAGCGCCATAAACCATAAAGTATGGTGATACGTCGGTATTGCGACTGGGCTGGGTTCTGAGGCCCCAGACCATAGCTGGTAACTCTTTGAGCCATCTTCCGGGAGGCTTTGTCATATTCTCTATACATCCTTTTCTTAAGTGCGTCCAAGATTATACCATTTGCCTACTCGACCTATCCATTAGCTGCTACGGTGCGCCACCGAGACGTATTTTACTACTATGCTCCTTTCATCGCAGAAGTTCCAAAAAGCTTTCCCAGTGAACTGAGTACCCATATCAGTGATGATGCTGTTGGGTATGCCAAAGCGGTGGATGACCTGGTCGATGAATGCAACAGCTTTTCTGAAGATGCCTTGACTAGGGGCATGTACTCTATCCACTTGGAAAATTTGTCGAATCAGCACAAAGACGCATGTAAATTTCCCAGGGCCGGTTTAAAAGGCCCGATCATATCCAGTCCCCAGCATGCGAAGGGCCAAGAGGCTGGTATTGTCTGAATCTCATGTACTGGTATGTGGATTCTCTTGGCAAAGAACTGACAACCTTCACAATGGCGGACTAGCTTCTCTGCATCGGCTACGGCTGATGGCCAATAGAACCCTGCTCAGAAAGCCTTGCCAACCAGCGTTCTCAAGGCCGCGTGGTTGCCGTAGGAGCCAGAGTGGATTTGGTTTAGGAGATGTTAACCATCCTCCTGGGTTATACACTTCATCAAGATTTCCTCCTTCGCGTTCTTGCGCCACAATTTGCCATCGACAAGCAGATACTGCTTACTGCGATGCATCAGGCGTTCGTTTTTTGTCTGATCGGTGTAACCGCTGCCATCTATTAGGTACTTGATGAAAGGTACTCTCCAATTAGGCTCCTTAGTGGTCGAAGGTGGTTCGGTGGTGTTTGACGCCGGAACCATAGCCACCAATAGCTGGTCTGGAGGCTTGTCGACCGTGGGATCTTCTTCTTCGATGGAAGGCGGTGAGCAGGTCTTGAACAAATACACCATGTGGGACTTTGGCTTGGGATGATCCTAACTTTGATAGCGCATCTGCTGCTTGATTTTTGTCCCAGACCACATGTGTGTACTCGATGCCATAGAACTTGCCTTCTAGCTTCTGATCGATTTGTAGTATGCATCCATCTTTTCGCTGGTCGTATCCCAGTCCTTGTTGAGTTGGTTGATGACCAGAGCCAAGTCTCTGTAGACATAGAGACATTTGACACTGAGCTCGACCGCAATGCGTAGACTATGTAGGCATGCTTCGTACTCGGCGGCGTTATTAGACGCCGGGAAATAAATCCTAAGGACGTATTGGAGCTGCTCCTTAGATGGTGACACGAAAAGGACTCCTGCTCCTGTGCCATCGATGTTGAGAGAGCCGTCGAAGTACATCTTCCAATACTCATCGGGCCCCTGAGAGGCAGGTGTGCTTAAGTCTGTCCACTCGATGATGAAATCGATAAGTGCCTGGGACTTGATTGTAGTACGGCTTGCAAATTCCAAGGAGAAATGGCATAGCTCCATTGCCCATTTGATGATGCACCCATTCTCATCCTTGTTGCGAATGATGTCTCCCAGAGGGTACTCGGTCATGACCACCACACGATATCCGTCGAAGTAGTGTTTCAACTTTCGGGATGTTATCAGTATGGCGTAGATCAGTTTCTGAATCTATGGGTACCTGGTCTTGGATTCATTGAGTACCCTCACTAATGAAATAGATTGGTCACTGTACCTTGTAGATGTGGCCGGGCTCGTCGTGCTCGACCACCATGGCAGTGGAGGACCACGTCGATTAGTTGCCGCAATGTAAAGCAGGAGGGTTTCATCTTCTCTAGGAGCAGTGAGGACCGGAGGTGACGTAAGGAATTGTTTCAGTTGTGTGAAGGCAGCGTCTGCTTCCTCCAACCACTCAAACTTCTCAGATGCTTTGAGCAGCTTGAAAAACAGTAGTCCTTTTCGCCTAATCTTGATATGAAATGACTTAGGGCAGCCATGCATCGGGTAAGCTTCTGAACATCCTTCACCTTTTTGGGCGGCTTCATGTCCAAGACTGCTTTTACCTTCTCTGGGTTAGGGCGTATGCCGTCGTGACTGATGATGTTGCCGAGCAATATACCAGATGGAACACCAAAGATACACTTCTTTGGGTTTAATTTCCATTGGAATGTGTTAAGAGCTACAAAGGTACATTCGAGGTTGTCAACAAGAGTGTATGCTTCCTTGGTTTTAACAACTACATCGTCAACATAAGCCTTGACGAGGTCGTCTTTTATCTCGTCTTTGAGGCAGGCCTGTATGGTGCGTTGGTAGGTAGCCCTGGCGTTCTTGAGCCCGAACGACATGGTCATGTAGCAGTAAGCGCCGAAGGGCGTGATGAAGGATGTCTTGATCTGGTCGTCCTTTTTTAGAGCGATCTAGTGATAACCAGAGTAGCAATCGAGAAAGGAAAGCAACTCGCAACTGGCAGTTGAATCTACGACCTCATTTATGTGAGGTAAGCCGAAGGGGTCTTTAGGGTAGTGTTTGTTGAGATTAGTGTAATCAACGCACATTCTCCATTCATTATTCTTTTTGCGTACAAGAACCGGGTTGGCTAACCACTCTGGATGATACACTTTTTTTGATAAATCCGGCTGCCAAAAGCCGTGTAACTTCTACCCTAATAGCCTCCTTTTTGTCGCGAGCGAACCATCGTAGCTTCTACTTGATAGGTTTGGCCTTGCCGTCGACATTTAAGGAGTGCTAGATCAAGTTCCAAGGTACACCGAGTATGTCAGCGGGTTTCCATACGAACACACTCATGTTGCTCCTCAAGAACCTGACGAGCATGTCTTCCTATTTAGGATCCAGGTTGGCCCCGATAAGGGCCGTTTTGCTAGGATCACCGTCGACCAGCTAGATCGCTTTGTGCTCTTTGGACTTGATGTTCTTGCATGGGGCCTCGAGCTCTTGGATCTCCAGGTGGTCGGCTGGGGTCTTCTTGGCATCGATCATGATCTTGGCCATGCGAATAGAGAGGTCGTGAGCCTCTGCTATTTTGAAGTTGTCGTCCTCATAGGTATAAGCTGCGTATACGTTGCCCCTGAGAGTTAGAACCCCTTTCTTAGTAGGCATCTTGAGCACCAAATACATGTAGTGAGGTATGGCCATGAATTTGGTGAGCGATGGTCGACCAAGGATAGCATGGTAGGTGCCGTCGAAGTCAGCGACCACGAAGTTGACGTAGTCGGTGCGGAAGTGGTCCGGGGTACCAAATTGCACAGGTAGCGTGATCTGCCCGAGAGGTATAGAGCTCTGTCTGGGGAGAACACCCCAGAACTGTGCCTCATATGGCTTGAGATTAGCCTGGGTGATCTTCAGGGCTGGCAAACTGTTCTTGAACAGTATATCGATGGAACTGCCATCGTCAATCAGCACTCTATCGAACTGAACCTTGTTGATACAAGGATCGAGAACCAGAGGAAAACGTCCTGACTCAGGTATTGCAGCCCATTGGTCCTTTCTGCTGAAGGAGATCTCACGGTGAGACCAAAGAGGGAACCACGGATCGACGATGAGGTTGTTGGTGTTGGCCACGTTCAAACAAGCGCGGGCGAGCAGCTTGCGTTCTCGTTTGGTCTCGATGGACACTTTGCCTCCAATGATGGTATGGACGCAATCGGTTGGCTTGACGTACTTGTGATGGGGATCTGCGTCTTCATCATCGTTGTCCTCGTTACGCTGCTCCCCTGCATCGTTAGGCTTGTCGGATGTATCCAGAGCCTGTTGGCGCGTGTAGATAGATTTGAGAACACGGCAATTCTCCATGGTATGGTTTGACTTGGGATGGAGCTGGCAGGGTCCTTTCAATGCTTTGGCATAGTCTTCTTCGTAGTTGCGACGTCCGCCACCTTTTTTAACGGTGTTGACCTCGCCGTCATCTTCCCGAGCACGCTTGCCCCTGTAATCATCATGGTGATTACGCCACTGATTACGCTGGTCGCAGGGAATCATTGCGCTGGTTGCGGTGATCAAAATTGTCATTCCGACCATGGTTGCCGTGGTAGTCGTTGTGGTGTGGGGGGTGGTCGGAGTGTGGAACCCTTGCTGCTTCTTTGATGATTATCTTTTTAGCATCATCGACATCCACATATTTTTTAGCAGTGGCCAGGAGTGCTGTGACTGATTCAGGTCTCTTGCGGAGGAGCTTGTCCCTTAGGGCATCGTGGAAGCGGAGACTAGTGATGAAAGCCTCGATTGCCTCGTTGTCGGAGATTGACGGGACCTTGATGCGCATCTCCGAGAAGCGTCGGACGTACTCGCGCAGTGGCTCATCTTTGCGATCTTGAATCCGCTACAGATCATATTTGTTGTCGGGTTGCTCGCAAGTAGTAATGAAGTTGTCGATGAATGCTTGCTTGAGCTCTTGCCAAGAATCAAAGTAGTTCGCCGGTAAGCTGACCAGCCATTGGTGGCCTGCATGGCCAACGGCGACTGGGAAGTAATTAGACATGACGTGCTCATCAGCAATGGCTGATCTACACGCGGTTTCGTAGAGCATGACCCATAATTCAGGGTTCTCCTTGCCATTGTACTTCTAAAGTTTTTCGAGCTTGAAGTTCTTGGGCCATATGACTTGCCGAAGGTGTGGAGTAAACTGCTTCAAACCCAAAGGGCCGTGGGTAGTATCATATTCCATACAGCGATAGCTTTCGTGGGATGCACGATCGTTGGCTCTTTGGTTAATGCGATCACGCAGATCGCGTTCTCCAAGGTAATGGCGGAGATCATTATTGCCATCACGGCGATCCCGTTTGCCACCCTCATTAACCCTACGACCGCGGTTATCACGGCGATTGTCACGGTTGTCTCGGCGGTTGTTGTCCCAATAGTCATGGCAGTTGTTGTCCCGACCACCACCATGGCCACTATTTCCGCCTTGACGGTTGTCTGATAGGTCGTTGTTGCGCAAGCCACGTTGATTGGGTGGCTATGAGCGACTTGAGTACTAGCGACTGTGGCTTGATTCGACTGAGATGGATGGAGCCCAGGCTTGATTTACAATCTCTGCCAGGTCTGGGCCATAGCAACCGTCAGATAAGCTTGTATATCATCACGAACTGCTTGGGTTTCTAGGGTATTGGGTAGTCATTGCATTGTCGCCATAGCAACAGCCACATTAGCGCTTGGCGTCCTGAAGACCTGCTTGTCCCCCACCCTATCAAAGGCATTGTTAAGGTCGCGTGGCTGGACCCTTATGCATTCGTGCCTCTTCTTTTGCATCGGCTTTGATTTGTCGGTGATTAAACCGGTCAATATTGCGTGCTTCGCATGCTAGCCTTTCTTGTTCTGTTTCACCAACTGCTGGTGGTTCGTCATTACTGACAACATTGATCAAGTCTCCTCACCTTGGTGGGAAGGATGGGAATCGTGGGAAACCCTGGGCATGGTCTGGGATATCTAGATCGTATTCAACACCTTCATTGTCATGATGCTGGAGCTCGGTGTGGACGGAGCCATTAGATGTGATGCCGGACGAGGAGCTTGAGCCACCCTCTTGAACTGTGTGGACCGATCCTTCTTGATAATCTTCAATCCAGACCATGTTGATGAAGTTGCGTAGGTCATAGGGCTGGGCTTGGTAGTTCTCCATCGAGGCTTCGTACTCGGAGAGCCAGAGACCCATCGCAGGGGCTAGTCGGCGACGAATGGAGTGCCCTTCAGGAGTAGATGTGACCACAAGATCCATACCGAGTCGTGCAGGACGACTGGCCCGAGCTGGTTGGGTAGATCTATTGTAGGTAGTGGTTACCTACTCATTAGGTTGACTTTGAATCGAACTTACCAGAGCTAGGGTTTCAGCAAGTTTGGTGCCGACCCGATCGATGGAGTCGAGCAGGTCGATGTTGTTGATCTGCCTCCCTTTGTAGCGAGGAAGTGTACGACGGGTTGTCGGTGTGGCTGAAGACGATGCTGGCGTGGTCAGAGCCGGATCCACCGTGGTCGGAGCCATAGCCGATGCAGGTGAAGCAGTGGTCGACACAGATTGAATCCGTGCCTCCTTCAGTGCTCATGGCGATGAAGTCGTCGGAGCCAGTGGTCTAGGTGATCTGGCCGATGGTGAACGTGAGGCTATTCGGCGTAGCCATGGAACCGGGGATGATGACCATCTTGTTCGCCTGGAGAGCTGTACGCACACCCCCTACCTGGCGTGCCACTGTCGATGAAATATGGTCGGTAGTCTACCTAGGGGTATGCCCAAGGTAGTAGATTATCGGCAGACAGATGCGCAAGCTACAAACAAGATAGTGACGCAAGACAAACATGAGGTTTTATCTAGGTTCGGCCACCGTGAAGGCGTAATACCTACGTCCTGCGTTTGATTGTATTGTTGTATGTCAATGAGAGATGTTTTTTAGAGGGGTCCCCTACCTACCTTATATAGTCCAGGGGGTAGGGTTATAGATCTGGAAACTAATCCTAACCAGTTACAGTTGCCATAGGTGGCTGGATAAGGATTCCTATTCTAACCAACCAGGATCTTGCTTGATCTCCAAATCTGCCTTGATTCCTTGCGTGGGACTCCGAACAGATTGGTCGGGCCACGCGTCGTCTTCTAGTGGGCTAGATGCCCTGGTCCGGGCTGGCCCAAGCCTAGCCATAAGGGTATAGGGGTTAATACCCCCACACCGGTCTAAGCATGGCTAAGCATATATTTGTTCCCAGACCTATACAGGGTTAAAGGTATATTTCTGGACAAGGAATTTATATGCATCAAGTGGTTCCAATCAACTCTTATAACATAATGCATCAAACATAAGGGACTCAAGTAATATTTATAAAAACATAGGAGGCTTAGAATGCTCCGGAACTTGCCTGTGATCCAACACTAGGTCAGTGTTTGTTAGATGACGCTCTCTTGGTGAGCATCTCATGTTCAGGCATGTACTCTAGGGGTCCTTCTATCTTCAGGATAGGTCCACCATACACCGTCTTCGGGTTCGGCGCCAACATCATGGCCTTCATGTGGTTCATCTAGCGTACCTAGATGAGATGCAAGTGCATGAATATAAAAAATGGTAATATGAGATGCATCACATAATAGCATTCAAGGCAAACATAACGTCATGCAAGACATATGTACCTAGAGTTATTTAACTAAACATCACACAATCTATTATAGAGTGATAGCAAACATATTAGGCATGGCACACAAGTGAACTTAAGTTTAGATATTGCAGACATGCATCGATCAAGAACTAAATAACATGTTTAGCCAAAACAAGAGCAAGCTATAGCAATCACCTAGCACATGTAGAGAAATCTGGACAGCAGCACAATAGTTATTTGTTTTAATCATAACTAGAGACATAAGCATCCAACAAGGGTGACCCTATATTTTATGGAAAGCTAATGAAATTTCCTACAACATTGTTATTATCACCAAAAGCTTAATCCAAAGATAACTAGGTCAAACATGCTAATGTTTTAGATCGGCACAGAACAGGACAGAAAAGTAGTAGTACTTTCAAACATGTATAACTAGAGTTACAGACATCAAACAAGCATGAAACTTAACTTTATAGAAATCTTATTAAATTATCTAAAATATGTTTATGATCATCACAAGGTGATTCCACAATTAAGAAGGTCAATCAAGCACAATTGTGCATCTCTGTCCAAACTTGGACAGATTCTATCATGCAACTTCACAAGCTTATAATTGGAGATTTAAACCACCGAAAGGAGTGATCTTTAACAATTTAGAAAGCTTATGAAAATCACTACGCTTCTTATATTATCTTCAAGACATGATTCAAAGGTTAGCTAAGTCAAACAACACAATCATTCAGATCTGTACAGCGAGCATGTAAAATCTGACAATAAACTTGCAAAATATATAACTCCTAAATTATCTGTCCTATGACCATGAAAATTTATCACAAGCTAGATTATGAAATTATCTATAACTTTTGTATTCACTACAACCACAGAAAACATCATTTCCACCACGAAAAATAATTGCACAAGCAAAACTGCACATGCAACCCAAACAGCAGTGGTACAGAAACTGATAAGAACTTCAGAGGAGCATAACTAGAGTTCTAGACTTCCAACAAACATGAACCATAACTTTTTGAAAATCTTATAGAGTTACCTACAACTTTCTTATTATCATCTTAATATGATTCTATAGCTAACAAGGTCAATTGATCCACTGAATGCATCTCTATCCAAAATATGGATAGAATCTGACATGCCACTTTAAATAGCTATAACTAGAGTTCTACATGTCCAATTAAGGTGGTTCTAGACTTTTTAGAAAGCTTAGAAAATTATAAACAACTTTTTTATAAACACCTAGAACTAATTATGCTATTAACAAGGCCACACATTACCAGCAAGGAAACCCTATCTGGGTGTGGGCAAAACAGCCACAGAATTCTAAGCAACCATAACTAAAAATCTACTTAACCAACAATTATGTCATTTAGCTTTTTGAAAAGCTTAAGAAAATTACTACAACTCATGTATTTTCATCAAGTCATGATTCATAACTTAACTGAGCCAATTAATTCAAACACGCAGGCCTATTCAGAATAGGAGCAAAACAACATAGGACATTTGTTATTTTTATAGATCTTAAACCATCAAACCTAAACTTCTAAAATTTTTACCAGACATCAACCATCACCTAAGTAGCACTCCATAAAAATTTCACATTTATTTGAGCACAAAAACTGCATTTATGAAAAAGACAAGTACAACTATTCAAAACCTAACCTGCATAAATCTATCTTTACAGAAAAATATTTAAACTAAAACATATCATATTATAGATCTAATGCATAGATAATTTCACAAGGATTCCAAAAAGTTCTCATTTACTATTTTACGATTTTTCTACTAATTACTATGAATTTTCAAAGTTGATCATTCAAATATGCAAAAACAAAAGAAAAAAGGGATGTAAATCTTGCATCGGGGACCCTGCAGTTAACACAAATTAAAATCCATTGAAGAGGTCCTTATGAGCACTATTCAAATGAGTCATAGATGTGCATTTGGGCCCCTACTTTCCTTCGAATTTTAACCCAAGGTCCCTGGCGGGATTTTGGAGCAGAGGAAGTTGGGATCGGCCGTGGGGGTGCTCGTCGACGGCGAAGAAGGGGCGGTGGAGCGCAAGGGGGCCCGCACACACCCGCTGGTGGTCTCGGATGGCCGAAAGGCGGCCCGAGGTGGCCCGGCCATGCGCACAGGCGGCCACAGTGGGCGATTGCACGGCGGCGGCGAGGCCGGGGATGGGTGGTACGGGTTAGGGGAACCCACGAGGAGGTGGTGCTGCTGCTGGCTAGGAGCGGGGAAGCACGGAGGCAGGGAACAACAGCGGCGGCAAGCTTCACTGCTCGGCCATGGCGGCAGCGCACCGTTCTGCGCGCACGGTGACAACGAGAGCGAGCAGAAGAGCGAGAGGTGGCGAGCGCGAGTGAGGAGCAGAGGGCGTCGGGCGCTCGGTTTACATGCACAAAGGGGGGGCGAGGTGGCAAGCGAGGGCAGCACAGAGGAACCACGCGGCGGCAAGCCTCTGTACATGTCGGCCACTTTCAAAAATTCCAGGCTAGCTCAAAAATGTCTGAACACATGACTAAACCTCCATTTTCTCGCCTCTCTATCTCCTAAACCATTTAGTTTTGGCACGAGAGGTAGTAACAAATGTTGTAGAGCTACAGGTAAGCTCCGACATTGCCAATATCAACATCGTCTAAAACTCCACGGTTTTTAAACTATGAGGCACCAAAGTACACTACACGAAAACTGAAAAGCGTCGAAAGACTTAGAAATATTTCCAAGTTTTCAAACAACAATACAACGATCTTTGTGATCCAAATTCAAGCATGTTAGGAGCTTAACTAGCTTATGACCTAAAAATAAAAGTTGTTACACTTCTCAAGTACTACAACTTTGTTTTAGGGTGCACATCCATGCAAAGTTTCTAAAATGCAATTCAACTCCAGTCAAACATACCACATGAAATTGGTACTTCACACTATAGGTATAACTTAGAGACCAAACTAGCTTTAGTCATGAATACCAAAGTAGTTCCTAGTGACATTCTAAACATGTTGAAGCATTCTTAAGGTTTCACAATCATTTCATACATTGGTCACATGTAAATCCTAGGTCAAACCAAGCATATCATCACTTAGGAGCTTAATTAGGTGAAGTGATCCACATGAACATTGCTCCAATAGGCATTCTAAGTGTAGCTAAGGTATTTTAGTGACCAACATCAACCACATGCACTCAATCACACATGATCATAAGCATACACATAGGGAAAACGTAAAATAACAAGTCATGTTTCACATGTTCTCATTCACCTAATAAGCAATCCGAGAAAGATTATAACTTATCATTTCATGTGATTTCTCGATTCCAAACTTCACGAGAATTGATGTGAGGCACATGAAAGAAGCACCCTCAACATTACTTAGGTGTATATCTGAAAAGGGCCAATATGCAAGCAAGGTGTGTTGCCCAAGTTTACGTTGGAGTTCACTCTTGTAGATTTGATCTTGACACATTCATCACCACTTAACATGTTATGTTTGAGCTCAAATCCATTGCTTAACGGGTGACAAGCACTTGGGGTGTTACAGAGACCACTGCCCCTCTCCCTTCTTCTCCACCTAGATCTCGTAGTTCATGTTCTAGGGTATGTTCATCATGTTCTAGTCAAGTTGTACCTACTAGATCTATGCGTATTTGACCCTACAGTTTTAACAGTTCTCGGCATTATATAGGTAAACGAAAATTTACAAGCGACTATTTGATAGGATGAGTTTTACATGCCACTTTAATTACGCCAGTTGGACCTCTAAAGGAGAATTGGCCTATATGAAACATTGCCCACGCGGAAAAACTCTGGCGCGTTGGCGCGTAGTACGTTAGCGTCACACAAATCGTGTGTGTCCCATCAGAGAGATCGATTTTCAATAATGATCTTTTCTATGCCGTGACGGCCGTGCTGGATATATTTACTCCGTATAGCTGGAGAAGCAGCAGGGTGTACGTCCAACTAAAAAATGACAGGAATCTCGAACTTGCATGCATGGAATTGGATGGTTGCGAAGGGTCAGAGCATCTCTAAGAGTTTGCTATCTCAACTTGGTATCCATATAATTTTGGCAAAACAAGAAAAAATAGCCTTCAACAGTTTGGCAAAACAACTTGGCATCAATAGCAACTTGGCAAATCTTCCCTCCGCGCGCGTATACGGTTTGGCATCCGGGGCTCTTCGTTTCTTAGCGGGGCTCTTCGTTCGCTTAGCGGGCCTCTTCGTTCGTTTAGCGGGCCTCTTCGTTTTGTTAACGGTTTTTTTTATTTTACCAAGTCAAAAATGCCAAACTCTTGTAGATGGATTGTTTTTTTTACTTGGCATATAATTTTGGGAGTTGGCAAATCATAAGATTTGTCAAATAAAATTTGACAAACTATTAGAGATGCTCTTAGTTTGTTACCTCACCTAGGCTTTCCAAAGGCTTAGGCCTTGTTTAGTTACACCCCAACTTCCAAAAAGTTGCTACAGTACCTGTCACATCGAATGTTTGCGGCCTGTGCATGGAGCATTAAATGTAGATGAAAAGAAAAACTAATTGCATAGTTTGGTGGGAAATTACGAGACGAACGTTTTAAGCCTAATTAGTCCATGTTTGAATACTATTTGCCAAATAAAAACGAATATGCTACAGTAGCCCCAAAATCCAAATTCATCCAACTAAACCAGGCCTTACACTGAACCTATCTCAACTTACATGCATACAGTAGATATATATAAGTACTTCTTATTCATGTATTTTAATGGTCCTGGTCTATATGCTCTATTGAGCAACAGTTTGTGCATGTGGGGCCCAAATTAGTTGTATGTATCTTATCCACGAGTGGTTGGAAGCGATGGCATGTACTATTATATTGCAGTTTTTTTTAATAAAAAAATGAACTGCAATACTCGTTGTGATCCCCCTCATCTATCTAGGCCATCATGCTCATTGTAAGACGGATCTAAATAAACTAATTAAAGCATTGCGCACACATGCAGCTGCGCCGGGCCTGTTTGGATTGTTCCCTCAGTTTTACCAGTTTGCGGCGAGCCAAAAGTTTTGGTCACCAGAGATGTGGCAGAGATTGTGGCCGCTGATCGAAGCTGAAGCAAACTTTGCTGCGAGCTGTGGAAGCCGTCCAAACAGAGATCGATCTACGTTTTTATGGCAAACTTTAATTGGAGGCAACCCAACATGCCCTTAGAGCCCCTGTTTGTTTCCACGTGATTTGATCTTTATCGGCTGTCCGCCAAACACCGTGGGTCAGGCCAACCGAGCGATCGAGACTGGGGTTTCGATCAGAAACAAACACGTCCTAAATACACATCCTTTTCTTTGCCTTGAATCCTTTATGCATGCATGCTATTGCTATCAGTGGAGCCGATGCCACTTGTCCTAGTAGTCCCTCCTATATATATAATATAATAATAAGCTCATGCATACATGCATGATGCTGGACTAGAGTAGTCCCTGTACAGGAAATAAACTCGCGGTCGGTTGAACTGGTCGTCCATCACATCCCCAGCACCCCAGCTGAGATTCACATCGCATGCATGCATGGCTCCAGAACAACCGATTAATATATAATGGCGCTGAAATTATTTGCCCCTCCTGATTCGATGGGAGAGAAAAACACTGTTCTTTCGTTAAAAAGTAGAGTAACGCTGAATAACAGGACGAATAACACCAGCGCCTTCACGATCGCGTACGTGATGGATCAAATGGTCTGCAGACTCCAGGCAATTGGATCGATATTGGCTCTGCCCGCCGGTCGGCGGAGGAGCAACTTGCCCACCGAGCACGGAGTAGCCAGTTGCCTGCAAATGCAATGCATACCCCCAGGCAGGCCGCAGGCAACTGGTTGCCGGCCGGGGCCCCGGCCCCCTCAATTTGTTTGTTTTTTTCAAAGAAGAAAAGACGGACACATGCCTTGCATTGCATGCAGTACCGGCCAGTACTAGTGATGATTGAGCGAGCTTTAATGAATTCGATTGACCATTGAGGGCTCCTGTGTAAAAACCAGGCTGAATTGGCGTACGTAGGTCCGGCCCCGCCCCAGGTTTTGGGTTGACGAGTTTGTGTAATCGTGTGGTTGGCCCCGTATGACCACACAGGCACATATTTGTCCGTTCCCGGCTCCGGCGACCTAGCCACACGTACGGCATTCATTATTCGTTCCTAGTCAACCTGTAAAAGTGCGCGTCAAATCTTCTACCGTCTAAATTTACTCTAACAATAACCACCATAGTTAATGGTAAATTAATTGTATATCTAAACAATACAAAGGTGCCATTCAAAAGAAAAAAAAATGAATATAGATAAAAAAATATATAGACCAGCCACTTGCAAAAAAGAAGAAAAAATAAAATATTAATAAGTATCTGACAACTGAATATAGACTAAGAGTGTCTATTATGTTAAAAACATAAACAAATATACAATTTAATATAAGTAATTCTTTATTAGTCATATGTAGTGAACAGTAACGAATACTTATATCTCCTAAAATTCAATCCCGTGCGAGAGGGCTTGATGGACCAGTAGTACTAACATTTATGTCTCTAAATAAGTTTATTACAAAAATACATTTCATAGTTAATCTAATGGTATTTATTTTGTATTATAAATGTTAGTAGTTTTTTTAATATAAGTTTGGTCAAATTTTAAATCATTTGACTCTTCCTAAAATAAGAATTGAATTTGTTTTTGGGGACGGAGGGAGTATATGTTGGAAGATTTCATAAGAAACTCACAAGTTTAGATTAATTGACAGTCGTATTATAAAATTGCTTACTTTGTAGCCCTCAACCAAAAAAGAGGGATAAAGGGCTTTCGCTATTTAGATATCCTAAGAGCAACTCCGACGGGCCCTTACTTAAGCCTCAAAATCAAATTTGAGGGCCACAGCCAAAAAACGAGCTGCAGCCTGCAGCAAGGCTCCTACTGGAGCCCTAAAAAAATGAAGCCCCCCCCCCCCTCAAATCTATGCTTCGGCCCTCACTCCTTGGTGTCTAGAGCAAGCCCCTACTTTACCGTTGGGCCATTGAGAGCCCATGCCGGTCCAAAATGCCCGTCTCTCTATCCAATATCGTCGCCGTCGCCACCACCACTCCCTACCTAGCGAGCGTCCTCCTCCCTCCCTAGATCCCTCCATTCCCGGCGAGCATTGCCCTCCGCCCACAGTCTTCCTCCTCCTTGGCTAGTGTCGCCCTCCATCCCACTCCTCCCCTCCGGCCCCGGGTTGCAGCATGGTTGGCCTCTTTGACAACGTCCGCCCTCCTCCATCCCGCTCCTCCCCTCCGTCACCAGTATGCAGCGCTGCCAGCCTCTACCACAACATCCCAACCCTTATCCATCAATGGGAGCCACTGCCCGCTCCTCCCGGAGGGGAGCGGTGTGGGGGGTATAACCCCAGGTACCCACGGCAAGGGACTTCAGGGACGGTCCAGCCCATAAGATTCAAGACTTGCAACGCACGGCATTGCTCGGCGTACGCCGCAAGGCATCTAGAATATCTGATCGGATAGTATAGATATTGTAATCCTACCATATAACCGATTATGATACTTTCCTTGTAACCCTGCCCCTCCAGAATATATAAAGAGGGGCAGGGGTACCCTAGTTGGCATACCTCATCTCACGTCTCATCTCGTATTCCAGCAATACAAACCAATAGAGCACAGGACGTAGGGTTTTACGTCATCTTGACGGCCTGAACTTGTATAAATCTTGTGTCTTGTGTCTCTGTTATCATCTAGTTCCTAATCATGCACACCTCTACCAAACAATCTACTATCGTGGGCATACCCATCGGTGGATTGCTGAACATCTTTTGTCGACAGTTGGCGTGCTAAGTAGGGGCGTGCATGCTGATCCCCTGACGAACCAGATGGACCTCAAGATCAACATGAAGTTCTCGGAGGGTATGGCATAGTATTTGTCCATTCCCGACTCCGACGACCCAGCCACACGGCATTCATTATTTCCTGGTCTACCTATAAAAGTGCGCGTCGAATCTTCTGCCGTCTAAATTTACTCCAAGAGAAGCACCGTAGTTAATGATAAGCTTTTAAACTATTATATATATGTAGTCCCCATTTAGCAGGGCTTCACTTCACTAGTGAAGCTTTTTTTTTTCTTCAGCTCCACGAACGGCTCCACCGGTGGAGCTGAAGCCATTTTAGTAAACCGTTTGGCAAAACGGCTTCACACGTCTTTCGTGCAAAACATTTGTAGCTGTGTTTCTATATGTTTTTTTTTTCAAATTTCAAATTTAAAATTTTATAAATTATAAATAAAATTCGCAACCAATGGAGGAGTTACTGTAGACAAGGCGGACCAGGCGCCTCGGCCTCCACCAGAAGGGCCTCGGCTGGCCGCGCTAAGCCAGGCCAAGGGCCTCCACCGGTAGGCGTTGGCTGGCCACGCCAGGCCAGGGTTGGACGCCGGGAAGGCCTACGCCGCCCGCACTGGGCCATTGAGGCATTGACCTTGTCCACCCGCGCTAGGCTAGGGGGGGCGCCGCCGAGGTGGCCTACTCCAGCGACGCTAGGCCAGTGGCCGCCGCCGGCCGCGCCAGGCCAGGGGCCGCCGCCACCTGTGTCAGGCCAGGGGCTGCCACCGGCCGCGCCAGGCCAGGGGCGGCCACCACCGGCGCCAGGCCAGTTTGCATTAGTATACAAGTGTAGGTACTTTAATATATGTTGCTGCTGCTGCAACTGTAGCATGAAACGACTGTTCTATATGCATAATTAAACATTTGAGAAAAAAAACATGTAGCATGAAACGACTATTCTGTATGCATAATTAAACTGTTAAAGTAGAAAAGTAGCATGTCCACTTTACACTATGGCAACATCATGTCATATTAAAATTCTGTGATTCACTTAAAGGTGCAGAAATAAAAATAGCATTAATTTGTTCTCTCCTAGTTCCCACAAGCAACAGATGAGTCTTCTTTTCGCAGCCTTGCAGAAATAAAATAACAAGCACATAACTAACGAGGAGAAGCCATGTAGTATTGCAGGAGCACACTAAGCAAGTCTTGTAAGTTATCAGACTGGAACTTAAAAGATTGCTAAAGGTTGTGAATATAAGTTGTAGTAATAAGTTTTGTCCCGTATAATGGAATGATAAAAGTTGTGTGTACATATAACTCTGTAACTTTCTAAAAATCCAAAGTTGTGCAAAATATTTTTTTCTCAAAAAAGGAAAGTTGCGGGATTAGCTCATAGTTTGTTGGATTCAAATCCAATGAACGTTCGTTATATATTAGTGTCTCCGCTAACAACTAGTACATGACTAGAGGACTAACAATTAGTCTGCTTATTTAGATCTTTAGGAATTAAAGATTTGTTAACTAGTTGTTAGTCTTATGGATCCAAAGGTTTTGATTACAAATTACATTACCGTGAAAGTCTTTTTCATAATTTCTTAACCATGAAAATGGTTATGTTTGTTGCTCCTTTCATTGATGTACAAGTGGAATGAATTGCGTGGTATGCATCATGCATACTTAGTTTTGGTTGGTCTTTTTTCATATCTTGATATCACTGGACACCAGCTGTGTGGCGGATCCGGAATGAGGCAAATTTGTTTTTATAATAATAAAAAGGTTAGAAATCTTACTAGTGGTGCGCTAATAGATATAACAAAGAGCACACACTAGTAGAGAAATGACCTTTAATCCACTTCAAAATTTGGCTTTAGTCCCGGTATTTTTCGCGCCTGGGACTAGAGAAACCTTTAGTCCCGGTTGGTAGCTCCAACCGGGACTAAAGGTCCCTGCCCAACAGCTACTGCGGCAGGCTTTTGCTGCAGGGGACCTTTAGTCCCGGTTGGAGCTACCAACCGGGACTAAAGGTTAACGTTTACTCCCGGTTGGTCTCTCCAACCGGGAGTAAAAGTCTACTCCCGGCTGGAGGCTTCGTCCGGGACTAGAAAGGGACCTTTAGTCCTGGTTGCTGTCTTCAACCGGGACTAAAGGTCCCCTCCTATATATCCCTTCTTCCTTCCCAAGCCCGAGCCACTTCGAGCTCAGTGTTCTTGCTTCATCGCTGGCCTCTCTTCTTTCCTCATCGCCGGTAATCACAAGATTTCTTCGATTCCTCCAACGATTCTTCGGTTCTAAAGGTTACCAACATTATACACTCATGTTTCATCAGTAGCATATCTCATTTTATGGACTAGATATATGTGGGTTTTTATGGTGGATTTTTTTTATTTGTAAGCCATTTAAGCTCAAAATCACTTTAAAGTTTGCATATTTGGATGAAGGAAGGTTAAAGTAGTTATTCAAAACTAGTATTCAGCTTTCATTTCTAGCATGCATAGCACACTTCATGGTTTAGAGATATAGAGAATTTTAGAGTTTTTTAATTTTATTTGTTTATAAAATGAGAAATTTATATTATATTAAAAATAAGTATAGAGAGTAGATGGCAACTGCTTCGGGGTCCTCAGCCTCTCATCGGGTTCCAAAGCGACTGAGGCCGGACCTCCCTCTCATTGCATGCGGCAAGTGTGAGTAGAAGATCGTGATGGAGTACCGGGTGAGGAAGGAGTGTCCCAACAAGGGCCGTATCTTCTACAAGTGTCCGGATCGCAATGTGAGTTATTTTGTCGCATTTGATGATTATGGTTAATTTATACTTATTTTCATGATGATTGTGATTAAAGTTCTAATTTTTTGTTTTAATTTCAGTGGGATGGCACTGGATGTTTAGGCTGGTACTGGGAGAAAGAGTATGCTGAACACGTCCAAAACTCTCTTGCACAGGCGGCTACGGCGGCTGATGAGGCAGTGATCCTGCAGAAGAAGCACATAGATGTTGAACAAACGCATGATTTGTCTGTTTTAGTTGGGATTGGCCGCGAAATCCTTATGCTGTTGAAGTGCATTTTAGCTTTAGTTTTTTTGGTGGTAGTTGGGATTGTCTACATTGTAGCGAGACTTTCATAAATTAATACCTTGTGTGGTGGCTTGAATGTCGTTTAATTAACTAATTATACTCTAGGTTTTAATATGGTATGTATGTCATGTAATGTAGATGAGCCGACATTGGATGTACAATGCTGATCACCGCTCCCAAGAGTTCATTGAGGGCGTGCATTCTTTCTTACGTGTGGCCGAGGCAAATAAATTCGATGGTTTCATGTGCTGCCCATGTGCCATATGTAAGAATTTGAAGGAATATGCTAGCTCAAGGAGTCTTCATTCACACTTGTTGAAGTCGGGTTTCATGCCAAACTATATTTGTTGGACGAAGCACGGAGAAACCAGGGTTGTAATGGAAGAAGATGAAGAAGAACAATGGGACGATGATGACATTATTGCTGAATATGGTGCCTTCAATGATACTGCAATGGGGAAAGCTGAAGAAGAGGTACGGACAGAAAATGAGCCTGCTGATGATCTTGGTCAGGCCATTCGTGACGCACAAAGAGAATGCGAAAGTGAAAAGGTGAAGATCAAGTTTGAGCGCATGCTAGAGGATCACAAGAAATTGCTATACCCAACTTATGATGCAGGATAGAAAAAGTTGGGTACCACACTAGAATTGCTGCAATGAAAGGCAAAGAATGGTATATCTGACAAGGGATTTGGGGAGTTACTAAAAATCCAAAAGAAGATGCTTCCGAAGGATAACGAATTGCCTGCCACTACGTACGAAGCAAAACAGGTAGTCTGCCCTTTAGGATTAGAAATCCAGAAGATACATGCATGTCCTAATGACTGCATCCTCTACCGTGGTGAGGAGTACGAGAAGTTAGATGCAAGCCCGGTATGTCATGCATCGCGGTATAAGATCAGGCGAGATGACCCTGGTGATGTTGAGGGCGAACGTCCCACAAAGAAAATCCCTGCCAAGATTATGTGGTATGCTCCTATAATACCACGCTTGAAATGTCTATTCAGAAACAAAGACCATGCAAAGTTGTTGCGATGGCATAAAGAAGATCGTAAGGTAGACAATATGTTGAGACACCCTACTGATGGGGTCCCAATGGAGAGCAATCGATAGAGAATTCCCAAAGTTTGCAAATGACGTCCGAAACTTAAGGTTTGCTTTAAGTATGGATGGTATGAATCCTTTCGGGGAGCAAAGCAGTAGTCATAGCACTTGGCCTGTTACTCTATGTATCTACAACCTTCCTCTCTGGTTATGCATGAAGCGTAAGTTTATTATGATGCCAGTGCTCATCCAAGGCCCAAGGCAACCTGGCAATGATATTGATGTGTACCTGAGGCCACTAGTTGAAAAACTTCTACTTTTGTGGAAGAGACCAGGTGCACGTGTGTGGGATGAGCACAAACAGGAGCACTTTGACCTACGAGCATTGTTGTTCGTAACAATCAATGATTGGCCTGCTCTAAGTAATCTTTCAGGACAATCAAACAAGGGATATAATGCATGCACGCACTGTTTTGATGACATTAAAGGTATATTCTTGAAAAAATGTCAAAAGGTCGTGTACCTTCGCCATCATCAATTTCTTCCTACGAATCACCCTCTAAGAAAGAAAGGCAAGCATTTTAAAGGTAAGGCAGACCACCAGACCAAGCCAGGCAACCGAACTGGTGAGGATGTACTCAATATGGTCAAGGATGTGAAAGTAGTATTTGGAAAGGCACATGGCAGTGAACCTGTTCCGAACGACGCCGACGGTCATGCACCCATGTGGAAGAAGAAGTCCATATTTTGGGAGCTACCCTATTGGCAAGTCCTAGAGGTCCGTAGCGCGATCGACGTGATGCACCTGACGAAGAATCTTTGTGTGAACCTGCTAGGCTTCATGGGTGTGTATGGGAAGCCTAAGAACACACTTGAAGCACGACAGGACCTACGGTGTTTGAAAGAACGAGACAACTTGCATCCAGAGAAGACAGATGATGGACGCCATTACTTAAGTCCTGCCAGCTACACTCTTAGCAAAGAAGAGAAGGAAAGCATGTTTGAATGCCTAGCAAGCATCAAGGTACCATCTGGATTCTCCTCGAATATAAAAGGTATAATAAATGTGCCAGAGAAGAAATTCCTAAACTTAAAGTCCCATGACTGCCATGTGCTCATGACGCAATTGCTTCCAGGTGCATTAAGAGGAATTCTACCTCCAAATGTACGTCTAGCCACCGTGAAGCTATGTGCATTCCTCAATGCAATTTCTCAGAAGATAATTGATCCAATGGATCTTGCTAAACTATAGAATGATGTGGTTCAATGTCTTGTTAGCTTTGAGTTAGTGTTCCCTCGTTCCTTCTTTAATATCATGACACACCTCCTAGTTCACCTGGTCAAGGAGATTAGCATTCTCGGTCCTATGTTCCTGCACAACATGTTCCCCTTTGAGAGGTTCATGGGAGTCCTAAAGAAATATGTTCACAACCGTGCTCGGCCAGAATAAGGCATCGCCAAGGGCTATGGAACAGAGAAGGTCATTGAGTTTTGTGTTGACTTTATTCCCGACCTTGACCCGATTGGTGTTCCTAAATCGCGACACGAGGGAAGACTAAGTGGAAAGGGAACACTAGGGAAGAAACCATATATTGGTACATAGGACAATTATTTTAATAAAGCACACTACACAGTTCTGCAAAACTCCTCCTTGGTGGATCCATATATCGAGACACATAAAGAGTTGCTCCGATCTGAGTTTCCAGAGAAGTCTGAAGCTTGGATTACGCGTCAACACATGGAAACTTTTAGTGACTGGTTGTGAAAAGAATGCCAGGGTGATGAGAGTATTGATGAGCAATTGTATTTGTTGGCTAGGCAGCCATCGTGGCATATCCTCACATACAACGGGTACGAGATAAATGGGAATATATTTTACACAGTAGCCCAAGATAAAAGGAGCACCAACCAAAACAGTGGTGTCCGCATAGATGCCACCGACCCTAATGGAAATAAGCAAATATATTATAGCCGCATAGAGGAGATATGGGAACTAAACTATGCACCTACTTTTAAGGTACCTTTGTTCAAGTGCTAATGGGTAAAGACGACTGGAGGCGGGGTAGCAGTCGACAACCAGTATGGAATGGCAACCGTGGACCTCAACAATATTTGGTACAAAGACAAACCGTTCGTCCTTGCCAAGGATGTGAATCAGGTGTTCTATGTCAAGGACATGTCTACAAAACCGAAGAGATGGAAAAACAACAATGACCCAATCAATGAGCCAAAGCGCCACATAGTTCTTTCAGGGAAAGAAACATCATCGAAATTGAAGACAAGTCAGAAGATTATGAAAAGGATGACCAAATTCCACCCTTCACAGTGAACAAAGACCGAAGCATCCAGCTAAATGATGAGGACACTCCATGGTTACGGCACGATCATAACCAAGGGATATACGTTAAGAAGTTCACTACTGTGCCCGCTTGATATATATAGTGATGTATTAGACCTATTATGTAATAATTGTGACTTTAGATTTTTTTGTCGTGTTTTCATATTTTCTACGGTTTAAATGAATTTTCTGCTTGATGGTGGATTTCCCGCGGAGAATGTGTGATGAAAAACCAAATGATCAACGTTAATAAGATGTGAAAACATATTTCCTGTCGAAAAGCAATAGTTTTAATGATTTTAATCAAGTAGTATATTTTTGCATTGTGCAAATTGTAATTATTATTTACACTATGTTAAATATTTATACAGTAAAATAAAAGAGTTTAGGTTATAAATTTTTGTTGTGTATAATAATGCAAAACCAAGTCCAGGAAATTTTTTTATAATTTTTTGGATAATATTTTATTTATTAGGCAATTAATAACTCTTTGCATATTTATATAAAAGAAATATATAAAAAAGGAAAAACTTCTAGAAACTGGCAGAAACCAACTGCAGCCCACCTTTACTCCCGGGTCGATCAACCACCCGGGACTAAAGGTGGGCTACGTTTTTCGCGGCCCGCCAAAAAATAACATTAGTCCCGGGTCATGGCTGCACCCGGGACTAAAGGTCAGACCTTTAGTCTGGGTTCTTACCATCACCCGGGACTAAAGGTCCTTTAGTCCCGGGCCGTTGCTTCACCCGGGACTAAAGATCCGCCAAATATATATCGCCTCGTCTTCTTCTCCCCATCCATCGTCTTCATTCTTTGCTCGAGAGCCACCGCGCCGCCGCCGCTCCCCATAGCCTCCAGCCGCCTCCACGCGCCTCTCCTGTCTCTCGCCATCTCCGCCAGCGGCCTGGCTCGCGCCTCTCCCATTCATGCGTGGCGCCTAGACCCGGATCCACCGCCATCATCCTCACCCTCGCCCAGATCTAAATTGGATCGACCGTGGCCTCATCGCCGTCGTCGATCCTCGTCCTCGTCATCGCCAGCTTTGTCCCTGGCTCCATGCGCTCGCACGCCTCGCTGTGCGCTCGTCGTCCCCTTCACCGGAGAGCTCGTCGACGTCCGCTTTGTTAGAGCGCTCGTCGTCGTCCCCGTCGCATCCTCATCATCGAGAGATCACCTCCGGCCATCCTCGTCGTCCTCCACGCTCGTCGTCCTTGTCAGCGCGCTCATCCTCGTCGTCGACTTGATTAAAACCATTTGTCAGCGCGCTCATCCTCATCGTCGAGAGATCACCTCCGGCCAGCATATCGTGCCTCGATCTCGTCCTTCGTCCCCGGCGGCTGGCTCTACGCGCACGCGCGCCTCTTCCTGGCCGGCTCCACACGCTCGTCATCCTCCACGCTTGTCGTCCTTGATCTCCTCACCATGCTTGTGCTCGTGCTTGTCCTCGTCATCATGCTTGTGTTGCTCGCCGTGCTATATGTGAGCAATAGTGTGTGTATGAGTGTGTGCACATAGAAAAAATATAGAAAAAATAGATAGATTTTATTTGTAGATTTTATTTGTGTATGAGTGTGTGCTCGGACCGACGGACATGGAGAGGGAGCAGGGGAACGGGGCGGCCATGGAGTACAGCTCGGCGGCCATGGCTTCCTGCTGCCGCCCTGCCTGGCTGAAGGAGGAGAACAGCAAGGGAGAAAGAGAGAATGCAGAGGAAGAGAGAGACAGCGGCGTCCATTTCAAGTCTTCAGCACTTGCGCACGCCCGAGGCGAGTGGGGGTTCGGCTTGAGCATGATGGCCACGTTCAAATGCTTGAGGCTAGCTCAAAAATACATGAAAAACCGACTGAACCTCTATTTTCTCGACTCTCTATCTCCTAAACTGTTTAGTTCTGGAACAAAATGTAGTAACAAAAGCTGTATATCTACGCTAGATCTCCAACTTTATTTAAAGGATCACAGTCTCACTCGGCCTGGTTAGAGATATACAAGGTTCCAAAGTAGGGTTCACGAAACTTAGAAGTCGAATCAAGCCTTGATCCAAAAATAAAGTTTGTTCTACATAACATGGACCACAACTTTGTTTGGATGAATTGTAGAAAAATGTAGTAGTGTACTACAATATATAGTTGTAGAAATATATTAGAATCTTCGTCTCAATTGAAAAGATGGTTTTTATTAGTGCTATGAATTTTTTGATATATATATCTGAATTTTGATATATTAACATTAATGTTGATATATATCCTAATATCCTAAGCTCTGCTCCAAACCCTAACCAGAGCTCGGCATAAATAATAACCCTAAATTCTATAATTATTTAAGTTCGGTGTTATATATATAAATTTGTTATATATATATCACCTGCCAATAAATATTTCTTGAAAATAAGAAATCAAAGTTATGCTTTGGAGACTTGAATTTTGAGTATAGTTATTTAATTAATTTTAAGCATATGACTCGATCCATTTGATAGATATATGGTTTTTATTTTTTATAGATATATCTAGTGGTGTAAAAGCTAGATGGCTGCCCCGAGAGACAATATGGATGAAGAAATGATGGATATTATCAACATCGGCACTCAATTTGCCGGTGGTGACCAGCAGGATGTAGATGACGGGAGTCAATACCTGGCTCTTGAAAATATTCAAGAAAATATTGTGTAAGAAAATATTGGCGAGGTATATATATTAATATATATATTTGAATATTATGTATATATATTTGAATATCTATCATCTATTATGTGTACACATGATATTTATTTTTTTTTTATACGTAGCCCTCTGGATCGACGACCACAACGGCGAAAAGCAAAAATATTTGAGGCCCGAAAAGCCATTGGAGGAGCGCTACATAATATCATAATTCAATATCGAGACAGGCGAACCACTTGGTCCACATGCAAGGAAATTCGTACAACACTGTAGGTACCTTGTAAGGGATAGACTTTCGATCAGTGCCCGTGAATTGAGGCAAAAGATCAACGAGCCTCATGTTAGTTTTGTCTCTGATTTTAATAAGAATTTAATTTGGGATGATATCCTTCAACATTTCATGTTGCAAGTAGATGATTATGATAATATCAACGATGATGAATTGAAGGAGCTAGTTCGAAAGTGGGCTATGAAGAAGATGGCCACACAATTCTAGACTTGAAAGAAATCCCTATACATGAAATACGTCAAGAAGAACCTAACGCCCAATTTCAATACTAGGGGCCTGCTCGCGAAGTTGAGGCCCTACTAGAATGATTTTGTACAATACAAGACATCGGAAGAGGGTGAGGAACGGGTGAGAAGGAACCAAGAGAATGCCCGATAGAAGGTATACCACCATGGCATGGGATCAGATGACTACGCGACTGCCATTCCCAAGTGGAAAAAATGAAAGCGGACATTCTTGCCAAGGGTATCACACCATAATCACTCAATTAGCCCAAACGCGTGAAGAATTGGTTTTTCGCTCATGGGGGAAGACTGGACCTAGAGATCGGGAAGCTGGTTCATGGCCTAAAACTCGAAAGAGCAACACAAAAATTTTCTTATACTCTACAAGCTAAAGCTATTGGTGCGTTCAGGCCCAATAGAGAGAAGGATGAACTGATGTATGCCATCGAGACTACTGAACATAGTGGCCGAATGAGAGGTTTAGGACGGAACATTTCTTGGGAGCATGGTTTTCCTAACGACAGAGATACCTACAAAAGCCGACAGAGAAGGAAGGATGATGAAGCAGTGTGGATCAGCAGGTTGGAGAAATATGTTCGTGAGTCACAGGAGGCGTTGCTTCAAGCACAGGAGCACGAAAAAGACATGCAAGCTAGAATGCAGGACGAAATCATAAAGCAAGTGCAAATAGCAATGAGTGCTCAAAGGCAGGCATCAGATCCTAGAATCAACATTAATATTAGCCCCCCTGATCAGTTGAAAAGCAGCTGCGCTTCCACGGAGTTGCCAAATCAAGATGACGCAATGCTACGTTTCCCCGTGGATGACATCACTGCACCGTTTACATCATGTGAGCTACATATTCCAAAAGGGAATGCCACAATCATGGTGGCTCTCGGTGTCTTTTCTCCTCCAGATCCTACCAAGACACCAAGAATCCATGAGGCGATAATACTACTTGGATATGTTAGTGTCTTAGGGGATAGAGTTAACAAACGTTTTAGTGATCTAACTCTTGACATTCTAGGAGGTGAAGGGGAGAAGACTCTAGGAGAAGCAGAGAAGACATTCATACTATGGCGCAAGCACTACATCATTATTCCCGGGGTCTCTAGTCCACCGCCGCTTCTTCAACTGCCAGACAATAGGTGTGGACAAAAGTGAACGAAACAATTTTTTCACTAATTTTCTATTGACATGCATGATTAATAATAACAATTTCTTATACCTAATTATTCTTTTTTGTACTCACACAGCAGAGCCTCCGCCAACCTAAGCCTAATTATTCAATCTCCAGATCATCATAGTGCTCTAGGCAATCAGGTGGCAACGCCGCCACCGCCGCCACCTCCAAGGAGGTCTCCAACGCCTCTAAGGAGGTCTCCAATGGCTGCCCCACCTCCCTTGATGACCAAGAAGCAACCAGCTCCTAAGAGGTTCGCCCCACAAACGAAGCCGTTGGTCCACCAGCCGGCAAACAAGAAAGCCTCCACTAATCCATTTATTCCCCAAAAACTGTCTTACGAGAAAAGTGAAAAGGAATTAAATGCTGCAGTACAAAAAGATGTGAACAGTTTCTTCGAAAAAGTAAGAAATCAACGAGAAGCGAGGGAGAACCCGGAGAAACCGTACTTCTACCTACCTCCAGATCATCTAAGAAATAAGGTGGACCAGAAAAAGTGGAAATCTCAAAAGACCCTACCAAATCGGACTACGACCGCTCTCTCACCAAGTCATTTGAGGCGGCGCAGAAAAATATAAGAGCAGGAAAAGGTGTTGCACAACTTGGACAACAATCGCAACAATCAGTCCCCCCTCTTGTCATTCGTAATGAATATGGTTCAAACTTAGACTTACTGGACGTCGATTTTGAGGACCTGGATACCGGTTTGGACCTTGCCCAAGTGCTCGCTGAAGGACCATCTGCTCCGAAAGTGGATCCTTGGAAGAAATTTAAACATGGAAAGAGTCTATACAACCCTGAGGCCTTAGATGAACTGGGTACGCAAATGTACCTGCTAAATAAGTAGTACATGGCGGCGTGTGAACGGGGAGAGAACTTTGTTTCTATCAGAGTTAGAAACCAACATTACTTCCATGGCGATGACGTTATATATGTCGAGTTTTTAGAATTACACCAACTATGCCAGCTGGACTCTCTCGACAAAAGATTTATTAGCTGCTACTGTCTGTAAGTGTCATTATTTTCTACTATTAAAGTGTATATATATAAAGCTACATGTATATATATAAATTATATATCCTCACACTATATTTTTATATATGCAGATATGAGATGACAGAACTCAGAAAGAGAAAAGATAATGTTGTTGGTTTCGTTGATCCAAATGTCGTATTCAAACACCCTAATCCCCCGCCTCAATAGAAAGCTGAACTCGAGAAAAATCTCATTAGGTTCTTAGTGAACCAACAAAACAAGGACATACTCTTCCCCTACAACTTCAAGTGAGTGTTAAATAATTAATGTCGATCATAAGGACATTTGTTCAATTATTTGCTTACTAACTAAGCTATCTCCCATATATATATATATATATATATATATATATATATATATATATATATATATATATATATATATATATATATATATGTTGACTCTAGTTAATATCGATCATATTTGTATATAAAAACATATGCAACAATCACTGGATATTGATGGTCATCGATATGGCCAATAGTTGGTTGAGCATCTTAGACTCGTTAAGAAAAGAGCAAACAGAGTATCAAGACTTGATAGATATTATCCAAGGGTAATTTAGTCTCTCTAGCAACTATATATACCTCGATCTCTTAACTGCAACAATTATTAAAGGTTAAATTAATTTTTTATTTTATTGGGCGCAGTGTATGGAAAAGTTTCATTGAGGAACACCACATGAAATATTGTAAAGCGCCACTGGATGTAATCGCACACAAAGTAAGTACTAGCTACATTTATATATATAATTCAATTAACACCATGCATGCTTTCAATTCACCAGATCTTTTTCTCGTAAAAGTGGGTTCTGAGGCAAGAATAGGGGAACAACTACTGCGGATACTATATTTGCGAGTTCATCATGGCGTACGCAAAAAGAACTCCTTAAGAAATCCTCAAAGTACGTTATATAAATATATTCATATATTCACAATTTCTTTTATTGCTCATATATATAAGTAATCACGTGACCAACACACACACATATATATATATTAATACTTTTCCTTTAACTTTTATTGAAAACTCTATGGTTGAAGGAAAAAGTCATATGACGTGACCAACTGAAAGCAATTCGAGAGACCATAGCAGGATTTCTTAATGACCAGGTCTTAAACCCCGCCGGCGAGTTCTACAATGACGTGAACGAAACATGGAAGCCAAACCAGATAGAGTGAATTTGTTATCCCAAGGATATGATACAATATACAATGCAAGCTTTATTTATAATATATATATATATATACATATTATTTGTACATAAAATAATGTACAATATATATATATATATATATGCATGTAATATATACGTTAGTTTTATACTTTAGTTTGTACAAAATGTTCGAACATTATAAGCGTGTAGAATACGTATATTATTAGCAGCATAGAATGTGTATTCGAAAAACAAAACGAATCATCAATTGAAAATAGAAATAAAAAAAAACCTTTAATTCCGGTTGGTAATACCAAACGAAACTAAAGGGCCGGCCCACGTGGCCAGGCCGGGAGGCCTCTTTAGCCCCGAGGTGGGCCACCTTTAGTCCCGAGCGAGAAACCGGGACTAAAGGAGGGGCCCTTTAGTCCCGCATTCGTGCTCCCGGTTAGGAAACCGGGACTGAAGGGGTTTCCCAACCAGGAGTACAGCTTGTTTCTGTACTAGTGACAAATGAATATATTAATTCAAAATGCTCAAGCAACATGTATATTATTTTATTTTTAGAGAAAACATGTATAATATGTAGTCTTTTATGCACTGTTCTATACTGGAATTCTTTCAAATGGAGAGGCTTGTGATAGGCGTTGGCTTGTCTGTCCTAATTAAAGAACTTGACAGAGTATTTTGCTTTGGTTGTAAATTACTTATAATGGGGCATCCAAAAGGTCAGATAGCAAATGAGGGGTGTAATGATTGGACACATCTTGGCAACAGACTTAAAGAGCACGAGACAAGTGCAGATCATGTTTTGAATATGACCACTTGGTATGAGTTGTGTAGTAGATTTCAAAAGGATCAAACTATTGATAAATCTGGCCAACGACAACTAGAGAAAGAAAAGGATATTGGAGGAAAGTTCTATTCCGAAAGGTCTAGTCCCAGCACCCCCACATCGCATGCATGCATGGCTCCTGGACAACCTATTTCGCTGAAATTATTTGCTGATGTTTATGCTGATTTATTGTGAGAGAAAAATACTGTTGTTTGGTTAAAAAGTAGTAGCGCTGAATAACAGGACGGATAACACCAGCGCCATCTCGATCGCGTACGTGATGGATCAAATGGTCTGCAGACTCCAGGCAAGTGGGTCGATATTGACTCTGCCCGCCGGTCGCCGGAGCAACTTGCCCACGGAGTACCGCAGGTAACTGGTTGCCGGCCGGGGCCCCGGACCCCTCAATTTGTTTGTTTTTTTCAAAGAAGAAAAGACGGACACATGCCTTGCACTGCATGCAGTACCGGCCGGCCAGTACTAGTGATGATTGAGCGAGCTTTAATGAATTCGATCGACCATTGAGGGCTCCGGTGTAAAAACCAGGCTGAATTGGCGTACGTAGGTCCGGCCCCGCCCCAGGTTTTGGGTTGACGAGTTTGTGTAATGAGGGGGTGTAATGATTGGACACATCTTGGCAACAGTCTTAAAAGAGCCTGAGACAAGTGCAGATCATGTTTTGAATATGACCACTTAGTATGAGTTGCGTAGTAGATTACAAAAGGATCAAACTATTGATAAATCTGGCCAACTACCACTAGAGAAAGAAAAGGATCATTGGAGGAAAGTTCTATTCAGAATTGTTGCCATTGTAAAATTTCTTGCCAAGCACAATCTTGCATTTCGGGGTAGCAATAGCAAGTTATATGATGATAGCAATGGGAATTTCTTGGGTTTGGTAGAGATGTTAGCTGAATTTGACCCTGTTTTACAAATGAACAAACACAGGTTCATTATTTTGGTCATCCAGAATGAGTTGATACACTGCTCGCTTCTTCACTAACAACAAGATTTGAACAATATATCAAGGCTACCAGGGAATTTTTGGTTTCTTATTTACTTCCGATATATTGCAGTCATTCTATAATAATAGCTTGAGATCTTCCTGTGATAATCTTGAGGCTGCTCTTAAAAGAGATGGAAAATCATATATTGATGCTAATGAACTGTATGTGCAGCTGAGGTTTCTTCAAGATTTTATTCCAAAAGAAGATATGGGCCCTGTTGATATTCTAAAGTTCTTGAAGCGACATGACTACTTTCCCAATGCAACTATTGCATATAGAGTTTTGTTGACCACCTATGACTGTCGTATTAGCATAGCGAAGCTATTCAAAACTGAAGTTATTGAAGAATTATTTGCGTTCTACAATGATGCATGAAAGGCTTACTGATTTGGCTACAATAGCACTTGCGGGCAACATGCTGGACAAGATTGACTATCAGTCTATTATTGAAGATTTCATTTCGAAGAACACCAAAAGAATGATGTTGTTCAAGTAAACATTATGCAACGAAGGGTTGAATAGGTACTACAATTCATAACTTATCACACAGCAATGTAATATATTATTGTTTATATATCATTTATGGTCCTATTTTGCTAGCCTACAAGGCCCCGTTTTAAACTTTACATAGGGCCTCGGTTTTGTCCAAGACGGCCCTGATTCTAGATAGAAAAATACCTAATGAAGAGCATCCATGACCAAAAGATCATATATGTCTTTACAATTTCAAACCACTTTGCCCACAATCCTCAATTCTACATTAAATTAAAATTTTAAAACATGTCATAGTTTTTTTAAAAGTTGTCCTTGTAAACTAGTAGACCGGAGGGAGTACAGTAAAGCTGGAGCCCAAAGAGACAGAATGCCACCATTCGGATTGTGCTTTGAATGGAGACTTGTACTTAGTATTTGACTTTTTTTATTGCAACCTCACGCACAGTGCTAAAGGAAAGCTTGTGAATGTACCAAGTACTAGTCAGTATCAGTACTAAGTAGCTTTTTCTTGAAAAAAAAACTAATTATACATGGTCGAATGTTCATGTCCTCATGGGGGTTAATCAGATTAAATATCACGCAAATTTAAGCTGCACTATTAATTATATGTTGGAAGGTGTTTAAATTCACTAGAAGAAACTCACATGTTTAGCCTAAAAATTGACAGCACTATTACAAAATTATTTACTTTGCAACCCTCGACCGAAAAAAAGTGAGAGAAGGAGCATTCACTATTCTGACATCCTAAGGTTCATGACAGGCACTGCCACTGACCGAGACAGAACATGTGTTCTCCCCTCCTCTGCCCCTGGACAACCGGCAGAGCAACTGAACTAACTAAAGGGAAGCCTCAGATTCCCATTCCCTAGTGTTCACCAGCTGCATTAGCAAGACTCGTGTCGCTCCCTGCTTGCACTCTGATCACACAAAGAAGCTTGAGACGTCGATGTCGAAGTCGTCGAGGAACCCGTCGCCGTTGGCTCTGTCGATCGCTGACATGACTTCCTCGAACCCGAACTGCACGTCGCCGCCGGCGACCCCGAAAGGCGGGAAAGAGACGACGTGGTTGGAGTCCGAGGTCGCCGGGGACACGGCCCAGTTGTCGGACGTGGACGGCGCGGAGAAGGGGCTGCGCTCCGGCACCAGGCACCCGCTCGCTGTCGCCGGCGTGGAGGAGAAGCAGAAGGGCGCGGGCGCGTCCCAGCCCTGCAGCTGCTGCTCTGGCTCCACGGCCGGCCCCTCGGTCTTCACCGTCAGGCTGGAGTTCAGGCTCTGCACGAAGCTGCTGGTGCCCGGGTTGCCGTTGTCCTTGTACTCCGGCGCCTGCGCGTCTGCGGCAGCCTGACCCGCCGCCGCAGCCGCAGACCTCTGAACGCAGGTGTGGTCACCGAGGTAGACGACGTCAAAGATGGTCGGGTCCTCGTCGGTGCGCTGCACTTGCTTCGTCGCCGCACATCCCTGAGAGTGCCGGTGTCTGCAGCGGTAGTAGCCCCTGCAATGTTTGCACGGATCACGTCAGCCTCAGGACCATAATCTTGTTTGATGGGGGAAAAAGAAGAGATTTTGCTTGTGCATCGACGAACAAGATTTGCACAAAGTAGCCTCAACAATCCGATTTGGACATCGCTCTATGAATCAGTGTTCCTCCATCGGACAAAGATTAAGTGGAGGCCAGCCAAACACTTGCAAACAACACAAACAAACAGAGGCTGCATAACTTTTTTCAGCAAGACAAGAGTGGAGGAGCCCCGCGATCAAAAGTAGATAAGAAAGCAGCAGGAAATGATTTCGATTCCACTTGCGATAAGAACACGTGCAGATGAGATTGGGCTCTGGAGTCTGGAAAAGAAAAGAAAGATCTTTTCTTTTTTGATAGGAGGATGTGTCAAGTCAAGTGGGGCAACCTTGGGTGCTTGGCTCCAAGGATCTCCTTCTGGCCGTACTTCCTCCAGCTGTGGCCGTCGTCGGCCGGGTGGTCGCCGGCCGAGCTCACCCTCACCTCATGCCTCTTCTTGTCCATCGTCGTCCTGCAAGTTAACATAAAAAGCACTTGAAAAGCTCAGCAAACAGAGGTCAAATAGGAGCGTTTCTGTTTGTTAATCGGGAAGCTCCCTGGATGATGGATACCTTCTCTTGGTGGCCTTGACGAAGGGCGCGTCGGAGGCGTCGCTGAGCGGGCTGGCCGTCGCAGCCGACCGCTTCCGCGGGCCGTCGAGGGTGGAGGTGGTGATGAGCAGGCTGATGGAGCGCTCGGTGATGGAAGAGATCTGCGAGGCGAGGTGCTTGCAGAGGTCGGGCGAGGAGCCGCCGAGGTGCACCTCCAGTTGCCTCGCCAGCTCCTTGACATGGCCCAGCTCCGTCACCACCAGCCGGCTGCCTCCATTGCCGTCGACGATGCTGGCCATCGCTCGACCGACGGACCTCTTAGTCTCGGCTGTTCGTTGTTGCCGCGCAGGCTAGAGCTGGTCTGGAGGCCGGACCGCGGGGTGATCGATCGATGGTGATGGCAATGGTGCTGCGAAACTAGAGGCAGCGCAGGACTGTGTCGCGGGCTCGCGGCTGCTGCGAGAAGAGAAGAGGCTGGTGGGTGACTGGGTTTGTGAGGGAGTGATGAGGCGAACGGCGCTGGGAGCTGCCCTCTTTATTTATAACGGCGACGACAACGACGGAAACAAAAACATGGGGAGCGAAGCGCGTTTCGTCTTGGGAGGGGATGCCTATTGTGTTGCAAGTGCAGAAGGATTGTTTGGGTTTCGGAGTAGAGACTGCTGATTGGCCATGTCGGATTCGGATCGGGCCGCCCGTCCGTAACACGTCTTCATGCTGCCGAGTGCCAGACGTCAAAGTAAGGGGTACACGGCCCCTACCCCTACCCCTACCCGCTTCGTGTTTTCGTTTTCGTTTTCGATCGAGAACCTCGTGATCGAGCAATGCTCATCAGTCATCACCCTACTAGCTAATTGTCGGATTTTTCCTTGGTGACTGACAGGAGATGTTCGTTGAGCTCAACATCACGATGGGAACCCCGAAGATAGCTAGGGCATCCCATCCAACGAATGGGACCAAGATGCGTTGTACACCCTATATATATACTTCCTTGCTCTTTGATTATTTTACGCACGCACTGAGCACTGAGAGATACTTTGCTGAATCTAGCTTGCTAGTATATATCAACACCGGAAGGATATACTAGTACTTCACCCTACTTATAGCTCCAGTAGTATTGGAAAGGAGATAGAAGCTTACTGCTAGCTCTAGCCAAGGTTTTCATTTTCGGAAATTAAAATTTATTGGGGGTCACAGATAAAGAGGATAAACAGGATATATCGAAAATATCAGACCAAATTCAAATAAAATATAATTTGAATTTAAGTACATTTAAATAAATTTAAACAAAATTTATACGAAAAAGATAGATATTTCTTTATCGGCACCTACGGATAAAGAGGATATATCAGAAATATCAGGAGATTTCGGCCGATATTGGAAACCATTGCTCTAGCCTCTATGCGTGGTCGAGTTTCTACAGATCTCAAATCTCTAGTTTTTGCCATGCCTCAGGGTTTGTGAGGATCCAAAATAATTAATTAAAAAAAGCCTACAAGGACGATCGAGCTTGTACAAAGCAGGTAAGCAACGCATGTTTTAGTAAATGGAGTATATGATTTTTTTTTTGAAGGGAAACAGGAGGGATTTTACCACCTGCTGTGCTTTATTGCAAAAAAAAAAAGGTACAGAAAGGTTCCACAATACAAAATGATGAGACAAAAAAGCTTACAAAGAGAATAGAAAGGATTACACATAAGCTTCTAGCGTTAAATCAATAGGTGGATGATATAGTTTGCTCTGGCCCGTAGAATAACTAGGGCGAACTCGGTTTTAAAAATTGTCTTGCAACGCTGCACCGAAGCCTGAATGTTCATGAAAATAACATCATTTATTATTGTCCAAATTGACCAGGCACTACCGGAGACAGCTTCTTTGTCGAGTGTCCCAGACTTTGCCGAGAGCTTTTTATCGGGCACTCGGCAAAGAGGTTGTTTGCCGAGTGCCAGAGAGAAAGCACTCGGCAAACAACTGGCACTCGGCAAAGAGGTTGTTTGCCGAGTGCCGAGCACTGGGTAAACAATAACAATCGGCAAAGAGGTGGTTTTGCCGAGTGTCAGGATAAGACACTCGGCAAAGGGCCGCCTACGTTAACGGCCGGCAGGCGTCGTTAATCCTTTGCCAAGTGTCTTATCCTGATACTCGGCAAAGAGGCTCATTTGCCGAGTGTTATTTTTATATAAGTTTTGAGTAGTTGGAATAATTCCTGGTGCATTCCAGATCTAACGAACGGACCCTAAAGGGCAGCCTCAGATTCCCATTCCCTAGTGTTCACCAGCTGCATTAGCAAGACTCGTCGCTCCCTGCTTGCACTCAATCACACAAAGAAGCTTGAGACGTCGATGTCGAGGTCGTCGAGGAACCCGTCGCCGTCGGCTCTGTCGATCGCTGACATGACTTCCTCGAACCCGAACAGCACGTCGCCGCCGGCGACCTCGAAAGGCGGGAAAGAGACGACGTGGTTGGAGTCCGAGGTCGCCGGGGACACGGCCCAGTTGTCGGACGTGGACGGCGCGGAGAAGGGGCTGCGCTCCGGCACCAGGCACCCGCTCGCTGTCGCCGGCGTGGAGAAGCAGAAGGGCGCGGGCGCGTCCCTGCCCTGCAGCTGCTGCTCTGGCTGCACGGCCGGCCCCTCGGTCTTCACCGTCAGGCTGGAGCTCAGGCTCTGCACGAAGCTGCTGGTGCCCGGGTTGTCGTTGTCCTTGTACTCCGGCGCCTGCGCGTCTGCGGCAGCCTGACCCGCAGCCCTCTGAACGCAGGTGTGGTCACCGAGGTAGACGACGTCAAAGAAGGTCGGGTCCTCGTCGGTGCGCTGCACTTGCTTCGTCGCCGCACATCCCTGAGAGTGCCGGTGTCTGCAGCGGTAGTAGCCCCTGCAATGTTTGCACGGATGACGTCAGCCTCAGGACCATAATCTTGTTTGATGGGAGAAAAAGAAGAGATTTTGCTTGTGCATCGACGAACAAGATTTGCACAAAGTAGCCTCAACAATCCGATTTGGACATCGCTCTATGAATCAGTGTTCCTCCATCGGACAAAGATTAAGTGGAGGCCAGCCAAACACTTGCAAACAACACAAACAAACAGAGGCTGCATAACTTTTTCCAGCAAGACAAGAGTGGAGGAGCCCCGCCATCAAAAGTAGATAAGAAAGCAGCAGGAAATAATTTCGATTCCACTTGCGATAAGAACACGTGCAGACGAGATTGGGCTGTGGAGTCTGGAAAAGAAAAGAAAAATCTTTTCTTTTTTGATAGGAGGATGTGTCAAGTCAAGTGGGGCAACCTTGGGTGCTTGGCTCCAAGGATCTCCTTCTGGCCGTACTTCCTCCAGCTGTGGCCGTCGTCGGCCGGGTGGTCGCCGGCCGAGCTCACCCTCACCTCATGCCTCTTCTTGTCCATCGTCGTCCTGCAAGTTAACATAAAAAGCACTTGAAAAGCTCAGCAAACAGAGATCAATTAGGAGCGCTTCTGTTTGTTAATCGGGAAGCTCCCTGGATGATGGATACCTTTTCTTGGTGGCCTTGACGAAGGGCGCGTCGGAGGCGTCGCTGAGCGGGCTGGCCGTCGCCGCCGACCGCTTCCGCGGGCCGTCGAGGGTGGAGGTGGTGATGAGCAGGCTGATGGAGCGCTCGGTGATGGAGAAGATCTGCGAGGCGAGGTGCTTGCAGAGGTCGGGCGAGGAGCCGCCGAGGTGCACCTCCAGCTGCCTCGACAGCTCCTTGACGTGGCCCAGCTCCGTCACCACCAGCCGGCTGCCTCCATTGCCGTCGACGACGCTGGCCATCGCTCGACCGACGGACCTCTTAGTCTCGGCTGTTCGTTGTTGCCGCGCAGGCTAGAGCTAGTCTGGAGGCCGGACCGCGGGGTGATCGATCGATGGTGATGGCAATGGTGCTGCGAAACTAGAGGCAGCGCAGGACTATGTCGCGGGCTCGCGGCTGCTGGGAGAAGAGAAGAGGCAAGTGATGAGGCGAACGGCGCTGGGAGCTGCCCTCTTTATTTATAACGGCGACGACAACGACGGAAACAAAAACATGGGGAGCGAAGCGCGTTTCGTCTTGGGAGGGGATGCCTATTGTGTTGCAAGTGCAGAAGGATTGTTTGGGTTTCGGAGTAGAGACTGCTGATTGGCCATGTCGGATTCGGATCGGGCCGCCCGTCCGTAACACGTCTTCATGCTTGGTCGAGCAATGCTCATCAGTCATCACCCTACTAGCTAATTGTCGGATTTTTCCTTGGTGGCTGACAGGAGATGTTCGTTGAGCCCAACATCACGATGGGAACCCCGAAGATAGATAGGGCATCCCATCCAACGAATGGGACCAAGATGCGTTGTACACCCTATATATATACTTCCTTGTTCTTGGATTATTTTACGCACGCACTAACCACTGAGAGATAGTTTGCTGAATCTAGCTAGCTAGTAAAAAAAAGATATGATTTTTCTAAGATATATTAATCATATCAAATCATATTTTTTTTGTAAAATTAAATGAAGATAATTTTTATATGAAAATTATAGATCTCGACGACCACCAGGTGCTCGGACTTCTCCACCGATCAACTGGTCGGACCGCTAGGTTCATGGACATCGTCGCCGACCAGTTGATCGAATTGTTCGCCGGTTGCTTCTACTCAATGCTCACTTCACCGCCGAACAGTTTACCAGACTGTTCGTCACTCGTGCTTCATCGCCAGCGACGTCGGGGATTCCTCAGCGCTCGGTTTCTTCGTGCTCGAGGAGTCAGTGGGCACACTTCACCGCACGGACGTCGCCAGCTACGCTGGAGACTCCTCGGTGCTCGGACATCGTCAGCGATGCCGGGGACTCCTCGCTCCTCGGTGCTCGGACATCGTCAGTGACGCTGGGGACTCCTCGCTCCTCGGTGCTCGGACATCTCCAGTGAAGCTAGGGACTCCCCGCTCCTCGGTGCTCGGACATCGCCAGCGACGCCGGGAATTCCTCGCTCCTCGGTGCTCGGACATCGCCAGCGACGCCGGAGACTCCTCGCTCCTCGGTGCTCGGTCATCGCCAGCGACGCCGGGAACTCCTCGCTCCTCGGTGCTCGGACATCGCCAGCGACGCCAGGGACTCCTCGCCCCTCGGTGCTTGGACATCGCCAGCGACGCCGGGGACCCCTCGCCCCTCGGTGCTCGGACATCGTCAGCGACGCCGGGGACTCCTCGCTCCTTGGTGCTCAGTCATCGCCAGCGACGCCGGGGACTCCTCGCTCCTCGGTGCTCGGTCATCGCCAGCGACGCCGGGGACTCCTCGCTCCTCGGTGCTCGGTTATCGCCAGCGACGTCGGGGACTCCTTGGTGCTCGGTCATCGCCAGCGACACCGGGGACTCCTCGCCCCTCGGTGCTCGGACATCACCAGTGACGCCGGGGACTCCTCGCTCCTCAGTGCTCGGACATCGCCAGCGATGCCGGGGATTCCTCGCTCCTTAGTGCTCGGACATCGCCAGCGACACCGGGGACTCCTCGCTCCTCGGTGCTCGGTCATCGCTAGCGACGCCGGGAACTCCTCGCTCCTCGATGCTCGGACATCGCCAGCGACACCGGGGACTCCTCGCCCCTTGGTGCTCGGACATCGCCAGCGACGCCGGGGACCCCTCGCCCATCGGTGCTCGGACATTGTCAGCGACGCCGGGGACTCCTCGCTCCGCGGTGCTCGGTCACCGCCAGCGACGCCGGGGACTCCTCGCTCCTTGGTGCTTGATCATCGCCAGCGACGTCGGGGACTCCTCGGTGCTTGGTCTTCGCCAGCGACGCCGGGGACTCCTCGCCCCTCGGTGCTCGGACATCGCCAGCAACACCGAGGACCCCTCGCCCCTCAGTGCTCGGACATCGCCAGCGACGCTGGGGACCCCTCGCCCCTCGGTGCTCGGACATCGCCAGCGACGCCGGGGACTGTTCGCTCCTCGGTGCTCGGTCATTTCCAGCGACGCCGGGGACTCCTCGGTGCTCGGTCATCGCCAGCGACGCTAGGGACTCCTCGCTCCTCGGTGCTCGGACATCTCCAGCGACGCCGGGGACTCCTCGCTCCTCGGTGCTCGGATATCGCCAGCGACACCGGGGGCTCCTCAGTGCTCCCTTGGTGGTCGGATCTTGCTACGTCTCATTAGTGTGCTATCAAGCTGCTCCATGCTGTTCGAATCAGGGTACTGATCTTAGGCAACACATCTAGGGTCTTGATACGCGCATGTCAGACGATGTCAGCAAGCTTTTAGACTTCTTTTTCTTTGACCCTGCTACAAGATTTATTCTTCATCTTCCAGCAGGCTTGGGGACTAAGTGGGCACACTTCACCTTGCGGTGAATGTGCTTGTTCTCATCTCGAGGCTATTCCCGTGGACTGGCTACCTGCTTGGCTGGTATTCTACTTTCTGACCCTGGCACCACGCGACTACGTCACCTACTGTTAGGCACAGGGACTAGCTGTGGGGGTATGACCCCCGGTATCCACAAGACAAGACATGGGCCGCACCATCAGAGGTGGCCCGGCCCACAAGATCAAGGTGTGCACAGCACTGCTCGGCATGCACCGTACGACATTGTATAGTACCAAATAGGCTACTTTACTTGTAACCCTACCCCTCCTGTGTATATAAGGAGAGGTAGGGGTCCCCTAGTGGACAAGATCTATCTACTATATCTCAATACAATGCACCAAAGACACAGAACGTAGGGTATTACGTCGATCAGACGGCCTGAACCTGTCTAAATCGTTGTCTCTGCGCCTTGTGTCACCATCCAGTTCTTGATTACGCGCACCCCCACCGACAAATCTACCATCGCAGGATACCCCTCGGTGGACTGCCGATGATATTCTATCGACAGTTGGCGCGCCCCGGAGCTCCAACAGATCCCTTAGAAATGGGTGCACAGGAAACCCTAACCCGTACCAAAAGTAGTCTTCGAATACTACCGCTTCGTCAGTGTGAGGCGTGGGAAAAGACTCATCAAGAGCTGGCCGCCATCCGGCGGTCGTACGGTCGGGTAGAACGCCGGCCTCCACCAATCGGTTCAGCTCAGCTTCTCCTGTTCGTGACAGCACCCACTCCTCGTCGTGTCAAGCCACGAGATACACCTTCTTGGGACTCGTCTTCTTCGGTTTCGCAGCTCCTCTCTTCGGCGCCATCTCTCAGATCTGGTTAGGGTTTGGCGGCGGAGGCAACTGTGGTTGTGGATTTGGCGGCGTGAGAAGTGAGGAGGAAGATAAAGTGGAAAAGGTGGGAATGGGGACTACGGCGGCACTATTATATAGGACCCTCCCACCGTTTCTCATTCAAGGGTTTTTTGGGAACCGTTCCTGTGATCTGCGCCGCTGCGATTTCTCTGAATCGACAAATGGGCCGTTACCTGGGCTTCCTCGCAACCGTAGCCCATGGCGCTCATTTATCGCTGCCTTCAGTTGCACCACGCCGAAATATCGCCAACATCTCCGCCATTTATTGAGGCTAAGTAACTGACACTGTCCAGCCGTTAATCCAGTTTTTCCTCCAAAATTGGATTTCTCCGATAACTCCGCCTGCAGCTCGGGGACTGGCGGTCTTTTCCGTTGGTCTTTGATTGTTTCTCTGTTTCTGACCCTGGCACCATATGATTGCGCTACCTACTGTCAGGCTCGGGGACTAAGTGGGCACACTTCACCTTGCGGTGAATGTGTTTTGTCTCTTTTTTGGGCCACAACCGGGGACTGGCTACCTGCTCGGCTAGTTTTCTACTATTCTTCAAGTTTCTGACCCTGGCACCACATGACTATATCATCTGCTATCAGGCTCGGGGGCTAAATGAGCACACTTCACCTTGCGATGAGTGTGCGGGGTTTTTTCTAGAAGACTAGACGCCTATAGTGGAAGATTGACTCCTACAACTTTGTTCGGACTCTAAGTGGGCACACTTGGTCCACTACAGATAAATTTTTTATTCTGAACTTGAGCTCCTTACACCCTTATGGCAAGCCGTACTTTGGTCATTCTGCTCGGCGATGGTTCACGGTGCTCGGCGATAGGTCGCGCTGCTCGGCGACAGGTTATGCTGCTCGGCAACAGTTCACACTGTTTGGTGACGGCTCATGCAGCTCGACAGTTCAGCATGGTGGTTGGACCATGAGCTTGATTGCTTGACGTTGTTAGCACCTTCTCGGACAAGCTTAAGACGACGTTGCTCAACGGGTACAAGGCGCTCGGGGACTAGCTATGGGGTGTACGACCCCAGATACCCACGACAGACCACATGGGCTACGCCCCTAAGGGTGGCCCAGCCCATAAGAAGAAACCTTGCGGGGCACGACTCTGCTCGGCGCCTTCCACAAGACATCGGGAAGATATCCAGAAGATACTATGAGATCTGTTAGGATATGTATGATCCCAAGATTCCTGTAATCAATTATTACTTTCCGGTTATCTATTAGATCTAACCGACTTGTAACCCTGCCTCCCGGACTATATAAGGAGGGCAGGGACCCCCTCTAAAAACACGGCATATCATACGATAGCTAATACAAACCAACAGACCACAGGAGTAAGGTATTACGTCATACTGATGGCCTAAACATGTCTAACTCGTGTGTGTCTATTGTCTTCTTGTTCTTGATCTCGCGCTCCCCTGCCGATCAATCTATCTTCGTGGGATACCCCTCAAAGGACTCCCGACGATATTCTATCGACATATATGATAACAAAGACCTTACACTAAAATTCCATATACGATAACAAAGACCTATTTGTATACAGGTCAATGTTACCATCAATGTGTATCAACACATTATAATTTAACCACCTCAGTAGCATTCTTCTAGCACCAACTAGGGTCAAACAACAGCACCGAGGTGGTCTACAAGCTATACCGATTGGAGATGATAAGTGGCATCGATGAATCCATGCCTCTGCTGTACATGGCCTTTTTCTTGGTACAGTCCAGAGCACATCGGATTTAGCTCGGCACCATAGCGGATGGCTCTGTGAACCTCGTGGCATCTCCAATCTTCGGCGTTGCTCTATCTTCAGTAGCATTCTTCTAGTACCTCATGTGTGCACCATTTTGGTGGACTACGATGCATAACGATATTTGTGGTTTGTTGTGAGAGGAAAACATTGTATCATGGTTGATAAGGCCTGGCTGAAACCAATATGCATGGAGAGGCTAGCTCCTGCCGAGGGCCATTTTATAGAGGCTAGCAGTCGTGGTACATTTTTATTTTTGAACTAAAGTTGTTGGGGTAGGTGGGAGCAGTGTTCCAACGGTTGTGGTCATGGGAGCACGGTTGGCATGTGAGGAGCATCTACACACCGCTGAGTTAGGATAGGGAGTTCGGTTAGAATGGTTTTATTTTTTCTTTTATCCCATTGTAATGCACTACTAAATAATAAATGCAAAATCAAAAAAAGTTTGGCCCGCCTGGGATTCGAGCGCGGGTCTCAGAGTACAGAGTGCGCGGCCTTAACCGCTGAGCTAGGATAGGGAGTTCGCTTAGTTTGCTTTTCTTTATTTATTTATTAATAGAAATAATGCAGTTAGTTTATATTCTAAAATAACACAAAAATTTGTGTCTTGATTATTTAATTCTATGATAATTAATTAATGGTCTATAATTATCAAATAATAGTGTTTGTGAACATCATCTTAATATTTGATTACATAGTCAATAATTAAATTGTAGAGATACGCACAAAATATAAATTAAATATTCAGTGTGAATTACTAATACAACGTCTGCATAATGATTACATAGTTAACAATAATCTAACTATCTTTAGGTGCATCAACAATGAGGGCCTCATTGTGATCAATTCGTACGTAAGCAGGTTCGTCACCCTCTTGAAGGATATGTAGGGGTATGTTCGCCCCGAATGGAGGCATTTCCTGATAGCCCTTATAGTCTTCTTCGTCTGTCACTCCATCGACACCGACAATCTTGGTTTTCCCTTCTAGGACTACTTTTAGCCTTCCTTTTGTCTTGTTGTCCCTTGCATAGAAGACTTGCATAACATCTCTTGTAAGGACGAAGGGATCATCTCTATATGCGGTCTTAGTGAGATCAACGGTACTGAACCCTTCGCTGTCAGTGTTGATTTCCTCGAGCCGGACCCAGTGGCAGCGAAAAAGAGCTGCCTTCAACGAACCGTAGGCTAGCTCCCATATCTTCTCTATGAAACCATAGTATGTCGCCTGCACGTTGTTGTTCTCGTCGTGAGCATCAAAACGAACACCACAATTTTGGTATGTGCTCTTTTCATCTTGCTTTTTTGTGTAAAATGTGAATCCATTGATCTCATACCCTTAGTATTTAAGATATGTACTCGAAGGTCCCTTGGCTAAGGCATCCAGTTGATTACCCAACTTTATTCCAAGCAAACGACATCGCAACCATCTGACAAATTCCTCCTTATGTTTTTTTATCTAGTCAAGCATGTGACCTGCTCGGATACAGAGTTTGCAGCGATTGCCTGCGCTCATCAATGTGTGGCATCACACCCTTGGCTTGCTGGAGAACAGTGAACTATGTCTGTCTGAAAGAAACAGGGTCGTCTACTGTAACAGATTTCTCCCCGATCATTCCTTTGCCATGTAGTCTTCCCTCATGATGAGATTCTGGAACTCCAACCCTTTTGATGTCTAGATAATATGTGCAGAACTCAATGGCCTCCTCCATTGACCATCCTTCAACCATGCCCCCTTCGGGCCTGAATCTGTTCCTAACATACCTCCTGAAAACTTTTATCAATCTTTTGAAAGGAAACATCTGATGCAGGTACATTGGGCCAAGGGCTCTAATTTGGTCAACCAGATGAATGAGCAGATGCAATGAGATATCAAAGTAAGTCGGCGGGAAATGCATCTCAAGCCTAACGAGAGTTTCGGCTATGTCCTGCTGCAGCTGCTCTAGCGTGGAAACATCAATGACCTTTTTTGAGATCGCGTTGAAAAACGAGCAAAGCTTTATGATTGGGGCGTGGACCTTTGGGGGGAGGATACCACGCAGGGCAACAGGGAGCAGCTGAGTCATAATGACATGCAGTCATGGGCCTTCATAGGGCCATAGTTGAACTTCAGTTCTCTCATGTTCACTAGCCTCTTCGGGTTCGCATAGTAGCCCGTCGGGACTTTGAGTTCATTGAAGAAAGAAATAAGCGCACACTTTTCTTCCTTCTTCAATGTCCATGATGCAACCGGAAGTTCGAACTAGCCATTCTCTAGCTCCACGGGATGCTGCTCCTTCCTGATTCCCAAGTGTTGCATGTCCAGACGTGTGGCTAGTGAATCCTTCGATGTCCTCCCGGTTTCCATCAAGGTGTTAAGAGTGTTAGCGCACACATTTTTAGTGATGTGCATGGGATCAAGACAGTGGCGTACACTTAGAAATGGCCAGTAAGGTAGTTTCCAGAAAATCGATTTTTTCTTCCAAACGCTCCCATCAGGCGCTGCTACTGCATTGTCCCACTTCCCAAGGACAACCTCCAGTTTGTTGAGTTCTTGAAGTATCGTAGGCCCGTCTCGATATTTTGGAGCTAAGCGTTTCTCAATAGTACCATTGAAATCTTTCTGTTCCTGCAGTAAGGGTGATCCTTAGGTAGGAACCTACGGTGTCCTATATAAACTATCTTTGAGTTATTTGGCAGATTTACCACATCGGTGTCATCCAAGCACTCGACACATCCAGTATAACCTTTTGTCTTCTCTCCGGACAACGAACCTCGACCTGGCAGGTCGGTGATTGTAGCAATAAGTACTCCCTTGATCGTGACATGTTCCTTTTTGTACTCATCCCAAACATCCGGCACACCCTTTTCAAACATCTCCACTAGTTCATCGATCACTGGTTCTAGAAACACATCGATGTCATTCCTAGGCTGTCTTGGTCCTTGGATTAGTAGTGGCATCTGGATGTACGACCGTTTTATATAGACCCAAGGTGGAAGGTTGTATATACAGAGCGTCACTGGCCAGGTGCTATGATTGCTTCTAACCTGGTCGAAAGGATTCATCACATCTGTGCTCAAAGCAAACCAAAGGTGCCTTACCTCTCCACCGATGTCCTTATAGAACATAGTATTGACATTCCTCTAGTCATGCCCATCGGCGGGGTGCCTCATCATTGTATCTTTCTTACGCTCTTCGCCATGCCAGCGCAACAGCTTGGCTGACTTTGCACATGCTAACAGCCTATGCCCCCGAGGAGCTATAGGGAAATACCAAACGACCTTTACGGGACCTCCTCTGGTCTTGGTGCCCTCATCTGACGGCCCTTCCTTGTACCGTGGAGCTTCACACTTGGGGCACTTGTCCAAGTCTTTGTATTTTTCTCCACGGTATAATATGCAATCATTGGAACACGCGTGGATTTTTTCAACCTTGAGGCCGATAGGGCAGATCATTTGCTTTGCCAAGTATGTCTTTTCTGGCAACTTGTTTTTTTCTGGGAGCATTTTCCTTATTATACCTAACAACTGATCGAAGCCTTTATCGTTCAATCCATTTGTCGATTTGAACTCTAATAGCATGATGTCGGCTTCCAGTTTGCTCATTAGACAATTCCTATACAATGGTGTTTTGCCATCTTGTCTCGTTTTCTCTAGCTTTCTCGGCTGTCTTTCACTAAGACATCCGGTCTCTACATTACGTATCAGCTGAAAAATGCCATCGTTATCCTTGGTGTTGTCAGCTAGCGTGTTCCTAAACACATTATTAGCTGTGGCCATAGGTTCCGTGTTGACACTGGGTTTCTCGTCAGCATCGTGGATGGCTATGTCAGGCATGTCCACATCATCATCGTTTTCCTGCAGAACATGCACACCAACCTCGCCTTGCATAGTCCATATCATATTGTTTGGCATGAACCCCCTGGTAATCAAGTGCGATCGTATAGACTCAATTTGACGAAAGTTCCTATGATTCTTGCAATCTTTGCATGAGCAGGAGACAGGGTTCCCATTCCCAGCATGGGCTTTGGCATCGGTGATAAACTAGCTGACGCCATGCATGTACCGCTTGTCTATTCGGGACAGATGCATCCACTCTCGATCCATCTCTGCACAAAAAATTACTGAGACAGTAATTACAAAGAATTAATAAGAAATTGAGCTTCATGAACAACAATTGTAGCTTGAAAGTACCATTTTTGAAAAACATTATTGTACACTAATTATTGAAAATTTGAAATTGGTAGCCCCGGCCCTGTAAATTAAAAATCATAGTAAAAAATAATTATTGCACAATATTGAAGAACAACTATTCTACTCTACTTCTAAGAACTAATTATAGCATCACATACTAACAATGATGATCTTGACCACCATGGAATAATTAGCTAGGAATTCAAATATGTTCATAGACACCAACCTTTTGGATGATGGATTCACCACAATTTAAGCCTTGCATAAATGTCCAATTGGAAAAGTGCTCTCTAGAATGAAGAAAGAACTAGAATGAAAATCAAGCAATATAGCCATCAAAACGAAGCTAATTAAGCAATAAAATCAAAGTAGTAGATGTTTGTTACTAACCTTAAAGAAAAAGGTCAAGCCATTCTTCAAAATCCAAGCACTAGCTTCATGGTGAAGAGCAACCGTAGCAATGGAGGGAAGGGTCCAAACGCGCGCCTCTGTTCTCGGGATGGAAGAGAGGAGGAAGAAGAGGACGACTGCAGCCTTTTTGTGTTGTAGGCTTATCACCGTCGGTTCTTGGCTAGAACCGACAGTGATAGAGCACAATCACTGTCGGCTCTTGGCTTAAACCGGCAGTGATGAGTGGCCACCAAAACACTGCCGGTTTAAGCCACAAACCGGCAGTGATGTAGTCCTTCACTGACGGTTTTAGCCCAGCCCTAATCATTTTTTCATTTTCAAGCTCATAACCGGCAGTGAAGGTACATCACTGCCGGTTCTCACAAATTCGGCAGTGATGATGCCGACAGTGATGTGCAAATCTGGCGTAGTGACATCACACTGATTCGGACTCGAACCCTGAACCGATTAGAACACAAAGCACACAGCCGGGAAGCGACCGAGTCCTCGGCACCTGTTTGCTCCTCTCACCAGAGACTTGGGACATATCCCTCTCTTGACCGTTTGTAACCCCTACGACGAACTTTCAGTGCTAGTAACACGAGCAGCAGCAACGAACTAGACGGAGGGACATTCTGCCCGAAACAGTATAAACCTCGTGTTCTCTTAGCACACCATCCGAGCTAGACGCGTAATATTAGAAATTTACTAACCGGTGACAACTCGAAACACCGACAATCACCTTACTTAGCCCTCAAAACCAAATTTGATTTTGAAGGGCTCCTGACGGAACTGCAACTAACCGAGAGACAACATGTGTTTATCCCTCCTGCCCCTCGACAAACGGCAGAGCAACTGAGGGGAGGGCCACATCGCACAACTGCCAGCTGCCTCAGAATAAGGCTATGTTTACTTCACCCAAAATCCAAACATTGGCACTATGCAAAAAAAGATTCCCCGTTACATTAAATTTACGGTACATGTATGGAGTACTAAATATTGACGAAATCAAAAACTAATTGCAAGTTTGGTTGTACTTTGCGAGACGAACGTTTTGAGCCTAATTAATCAACGATTGGACAATTATTACCAAATAAGAACAAAGCGTTACTGTATTTTCGGCGGTCGTCCGATTCGGGCGAACTAAACACGGCCTTAAGATTCGTCTCTCCCTCCTTGTACTCAGATCACGCGAAGAAGCTTGAGATGTCGATGTCGAGGTCGTCGAGAAACCCGTCGGGTCTGTCGAGCGCTGACATGACTTCCTCGAACCCGAACTGCACATCGTCGCCGCAGCTGCTGCTCCGGTACAAGGTGGCCTCGAAAGGCGGGAAAGAGACGACGCGGTTGGAGTCCGAGGTTGCCGGGGACACGCCCCAGTTGTCGGACGTCGACGGCGCGGAGAAGGGGCTGCGCTCCGGTACAAGGCACCCGCTCGCCGTCGCCGGCGTGGAGGAGAAGCAGAAGGGCGCGGGCGCGTCCCAGCCCTGCAGCAGCTTCTGTTCTGGCTCCACGGCCGGCCCCTCGGCCTTCACCGTCAGGCTGGAGCTCAGGCTCTGCAGGAGGCTGCTGGCGCCCGGGTTGGCGTTGTATTTATACTCCGGCGCCTGCGCGTCCGCGGCAGCCTGACCCGCCGCCGCAGACGCCCTCTGGCTCTGAACGCAGGTGTGGTCGCCGAGGTAGACAACATCAAAGAAGGTCGGGTCCTCGTCGGTGCGCTGCACTTGCTTCGTCGCCGCACATCCCTGGGAGTGCCGGTGCGTGCAGCGGTAGTAGCCCCTGGAAATTTTGCATTTTTGCTTGTGAGCTCCTGAATCTTTTTTTCTTTTGGGAAAACAAGAAGAAGAAAATGAGATTGTGCTTGTGCATCCAGAACAAGATTAACTAACATCACCAATCCGATTTGGAAATTGCACAAATAATGTGGAGGCCAAACACTTGCAAACAACGCAAACAAACAGAGGCAGCAACTTTTTCAGCAAGACAAGACATGCAGCCCCGCCATCCAAATTAAAGCAGATATAAGAAAGCACAAGGAAATGGTTTTCATTCCACTTGCGAAAAGAACACGTGCAGACGAGATTGGGCGGAAAAGAACAATCTTTTGATAGGCGGATGTGTCAAGTCAAGTGGGGCAACCTTGGGTGCTTGGCTCCAAGGATCTCCTTCTGGCCGTACTTCCTCCAGCTGTGGCCGTCGTCGGCCGGGTGGTCGCCGTCTCCTCCGGCCGTGCTCACCCTCACCTCATGATTCTTCTTCTTCTTCTTCTTCGTCGTCTTCCTGCAAGTTAATATAACATCAGTAGGGGGAAAAAACTCAGCAAACAGAGACCAATTAGGAGGGTTTATGTTTGTTTGTTAATCGGGAAGCTCCAACGATGGATACCTTTTCTTGGTGGCCATGACGAAGGGCGCGTCGGAGGCGTCGCTGAGCGGGCTGGCCGTCGCCGCCGACCGCTTCCGCGCGCCGTCGAGGGTGGAGGTGGTGATGAGCAGGCTGATGGAGCGCTCGGTGATGGAGGAGATCTGCGAGGCGAGTTGCTTGCAGAGGTCGGGCGAGGAGCCGCTGAGGTGCACCTCCAGCTGCGTCACCAACTCCTTGATGTGGCCCAGCTCCGTCACCACCAGCCCGCCGCTGCCTCCATTGCCGTCGACGACGCTGGCCATCGCTCGACCTCTTTTTGTCTGTTGCTGTCGCGCAGGCTAGAGCAGGTTCGGATGGCAGGGCCGCCGGGTGGTGATCGATATTTGGCGATGGCAATGGTGCTGCGAAACTGGAGGCACCCCAGGACTGTGTCGCTGCTGCTGCTGGGAGAAGAGAAGAGGCAAGTGCGGAGGTGGGTGGCTGGGTTGTGACTTGTGAGGGAGTGATGAGGCGAACGGCGCAGGGAGCTGCCCTCTTTATTTATAACGGCGACGACGACGAGTCAGACGACGGAAAAAAAAACAAGGGGAGGGATGCACTACTGGAATCGTGGGATTTGCCTAGTGCCACAGGCACTAGGCAAAGGCCCAGAAACACTAGACAAACAGTTTGCCTAGTGTCACACTAGGCAAACAAGGATCGGCAGAGGCGGACTAGGCAAAGAGCACTTTGCCGAGTGTCAAACCTCGGACACTCGGCAAAGTGTTTGCCTAGTGTCAAGAACACCACTCGACAAAAGTATTTCACTGACGGTGGAAATCGTAACGGACGTTTTATCTAGTGTTGGAGGTCTGACACTCGGCAAAGTATACAAGGTTTACCTAGTGCCAGGCGTCCGACACTGGCAAATATGTCAAGCTTTGCCTAGTGTCAGGCCGCCTACACTAGGCAAATATGCCAAGCTTTGCCTAGTGTTAGGCCTCCGACACTAGGCAAACTGCCTACTTTGCCTAGTGTCAGTTTCTTGACACTAGGCTAGTGTCAGACCCCTAACACTAGGCTAAGTAACCAGAAGCTGAATGTTTTTTTGATTATTTCATTTGCGACACAAATATAAATCATATTCAAACACCACAAATATAAATTAAATAAACTAACATCTCCACATGTAATCGTGTGGAGATGTTAGGGTTTCTAAGCATCATACGTGACGATGTGCTCGAAATCTTTTTAAATTTTTATCATGGCACCCGCATGCGATATCTTGACTTGTCGACAAGTTTCATGAATTTCAGACTCCGTTTTCATTTAATAGAATTTAAAAACTATTTGCTCGCAAGTTCGTGGTCATGTCTCGACGTGAAGATGCGTGAAATTTTTGGTCTGTTTCTGGATACGGCCTTAACTAACACTTACTAACATGAATATCATTTTTGCATTCATGAATTGCCATTATTCGTCACACTTGCGGTTCAAATTTGCATTTGTCGAAAAAATTGAAATAAATTAAATAAACTAAAGAAATATAGAAAAATTTCATAAAATTGTGCCAACTTTCAACATGTTGGTCAAGGTATAGTAGGAAAGCTACAGAAAAAAATTGGAAGCTAAAATCAAAAAAAGAAAAAATATTTTGCCTAGTGTCTCTGTAAGACACTAGGCAAACTGACCAGTTTGCCTAGTGTCGTCTGGAGACACCAGGCAAAGTTCTAATTTTGCCGAGTGTTAACGGAAGACACTCGGCAAAATGGTAACGGCGGTTGCCCTCCGGCAGCCTTTGCCGAGTGTGATGGTATGCCTAGTATTGACACTAGGCAAAATGGTCATTTACCGAGTTGATTTTTTTGCCTAGTGTTGACACTCGGCAAATCGTTATTTTGCCTAGTGTCTTTATTTTGCCGAGTGCTCCGGGGTCTAACACTCGGCAAACAAGCTCTTTGCCTAGTGTCCGACGATTAGCACTAGGCAAACCATTAAACACTAGGTAAATCTCGGTTTTCCAGTAGTGAAGCGTGTTTCGTCTTGGGGAGGGGATGACTGTTGCAAGTGCAGTAGGATTGTTTGGGTTTTGGACTAGAGACTGCCAGGGCTATGATTGGCCATGTCGGATTCGGATCGGACCCCCCGTAACACGTCTTCATGCATGCATGCTGCCGAGTGCCAAACGTCCAAGAAATAAAGGGGTCCCTACCCCTACCCCTACCCCTACCCCTACCCCCTACCCTGCGCGATCGAGAAAATAGCACTTGTCGGAGGCTTGGTTTTCGATCGAGAACCTCGTGATCAAGCAACGCTCATCAGTCATCACCACCCTAATTGTCGGATTTTTTTTCCTTGGTAGTACAAGATGTTCGTTGAGGTCAACGTCACGATGGGAACCCCGAAGCTACGGCCAGCCCTATTAGATGCTAGCTTGTGCATCCCGTCGCATATGGGACCAAAAGATGCTTTGTTGCTCTTTATTTTACGCACGCAGTGGCCACTGAGAGATAGTTTGCTGAATCTAGTTAGGGATTTGAATACTGGATGAGGTCCTAGTACTTCATGCTACATACGGAGTATGGTCTAGGCAGGGAAGCAACGCATGCATATATATATATATATATATATATATATATATATATATATATATATATATATATATATATATATATATATATATATATGGAGAGTATATTCAGTAGCTAGCTACAAAATAAGTTATTCTGTAGGCACCTCTATTTATGATAATTTTATATACTAATTTACGATAATGTCAATTCATATTTACGATAGTAGGGTTACTATAACACATGGAGATATTTATCATAACATTATAGTAAATCACTTAGTAAGGAGTAACTATAATCTCGTAAATCTCTACTATAATGGACCAATTAAAATTATACTAGGTCCCCTCAGAAAAACGTCCTCCGCTGAGAGCCTCCAACCATTGTGCACCCAGAAAAATGCACACAGAAATTCGTCTTCATTAAAATCAAGGGCTAATAAAACATCTAAACCAAATTTGGTTGCCACGATTCCATGTGTGATGCCAGGCTTCTCACCCCCGCGCCCCACGTGGAGCCATGGCGCTTCCAGGCGGAGGGATGGGCGTGGCTTCTGGAGGGAGCTGGCGTGGGCGCCGGCGCGCCGCCGGTGGCCCATGTCTAGGCGCGCACACTCCTCCGCTGCCCCGCCAGTTGCCACCAGCGCGGCGGCCCACGCGATGGGTCCCCGTGCCGGTGCCGTCGCCACATCCCAGCCCTCCGCTGTAGCAGCAGCGGTGGCCGTGGGAGGAGTTCCGCCGCCATAAGATCTTTCCTAAAGATGACGGTTGGAGCAACCTACATTAAGGGCATTGCTGAGCAGGATGCATATCCCGTCGCGACATTCTTCCTCGCTGGGCTCGCGACGAATCAACGGTGTCTGAGGCCCCCATAAGGCAGTCAATAGGGCAAGAAAGTGTGCTGCTCCTCCAGGCATCCACGGCCTCAGACTGCGAAGATCTGCATGCCCCAGTCAGCCTCGCAGGTGGGCATGCCGGCAATTGCGGGGTTTAAGATCGTCGGCGGCATGACCTTGACTTGACTGCTTCTCCCTACACACGGAAAAGGAACGACATGCCACACTGCAAGGTCCGTCCATACTACACACCTCTGTCTGTTAGCACATATGGACATGAAGTGCTCGATGCTTTGCCTATGTGAAATCATTGTTCATTGTGTTGTGCATTGCAGTGTTTCATGTTAGCTAGAAATTGATGGTTCAATGATATTCTGGTGATGCAGATACAAAGATGGAATAGAGATGTTGCTCGAAAGGTCAAATAAAAAGCTGACGGGATTAGGGACTGCACAATGGATTTGGACTATAAGCTATGACCTGTACTCCCATCGAATGCTACGTGGTGGGGAGTTATGGTCCCAGCTAGCGCATAATTTTGAGGTTAGCTTATCCGATTGGTTCATTATTATATTGTTACTCCCAGCCTTGTGAAATATGTAATGTTTAAGAGAAAAGGATCAGTAGTACATTTGTATATTAATAATCATTATTACTATTTTCCATCTGTCTAGAACCTTTTTAATCTGTCCCAAATTGCACTTATAATTGCATTTTTGTTTTCTTTGTATACTTATTTAGAAAACAAGAATGCATCTCAATGCATGTGCTGCCTTGTGCTGGATAGATTTATAGGAAAACACTTCTCTGTTGGACGTTTTGAAATCTTGGTTGAATTTGTTTAAAGTATGAGGGCATGTTGCGTTTCTGTGCCTTCAACCTATGTGGTTCCTATTATCTGACAACTTACAAATACGATGCCTGGAGTAACTTAATACAAATGCAGCATAATGCCTTTGGTGAGCATGCACAAGTAGAACACAACTCTTGTGGAATGACTTAGGTTGGCTCTCGGTTTTTCTATATGTTCAAATCCTTGTGGAATGAATTCAGTTAGAAAATATTTTACTATGGATTGTGGTTGGGAATTCCTGGACTGAGTAGCCACTGTTTTTTATTCATTTTTGCTACCTTGATCAATGTATTTGTGTTTTCCTGCTAGCAAAATTTAGTCACAAATCTGGTTGGTAAAATTGGTTGAAATCAGTTAAAAAACAAATTTACATACTGTTTAATTTTCAAAGTTACAGTTTGCAACTTTTTTAAAACAATTAGTACAAATCAAATTGGATTGAGCCAGAAGTTGATTAGTTTCTCACTTCATTTTAGGTCTCACTTTCTTTAGTTTTTTATTCCGTTGCTCATCTTTTCTTCAATGCTAGATGATGACTGAGGATAGTCAGGATATTTTTCTCTGCAATTGCACTTTTCACATTTCCAAACGTAACACATACAAATTAAGTTATACTCCCAATTTTAAGACATTTGATTTAGGACCAGCTCAAAAGGTCAGTTATTCGAAGATTGGAAGGAGTATGCCTTTTAGTTATTTGATTTGTCTGGTTATGTGCTGCCGTAGCGTTAGCACGGGCATTATACTAGTTAACATAGTAATTATCGTAACTCAAAGTGGCTACAGACTAAGTTATTTTGTAGCCAGCTACAGAGTAGTATATATATATATATATATATATATATATATATATATATATATATATATATATATTCAGTAGCCAGCTACAAAATAAGTTATTCTGTAGCCACCTTCATTTACGATAATTTTATATACTAATTTACGATAATGTTAATGCATATTTACGATAGTTGGGTTACTATAACACATGGGGATATTTACCGTAACGTTATAGTAACCCACTTGGCAAGAAGTTACTATAATCTCGTAAATTAATATAGTAATTATCGTAACTCAAAGTGGCTACAAAATAAGTTAGTTTGTAGTGTATATATGTAGCTGGCCGCAGAAATAGTAGTGTATATATGTGTATTATCATTATCGTATATTGATACAAACATTATCGTAAATCAAGGTGGTCATAAAATAAGTTATTCTGTGGCCAGCTGTAGAATAGCCTTACCATGTAAAAAAGGATATATATATATATATATATATATATATATATATATATATATATATATATATGAAAATACAACGAAATCATGACTAGACAGCCGCAATTTGCCTCCTTTTTTTTGCTAGTAGGATTTACACATTGGAAATTTCTTTTGAAGGTCAACAGGGGAGGCGTTCTCCACCTGATTTCATATATTGGCCCAAAATGGCCCGTTATATAGTTTCACAAGGCATTTTGTACAAAACAGTGACACAACCAAAGTTCACCAAAAGAGATAAAAGAGCACAACACGACACAAGAACTCTTCCACGATGCACAACCAAAAGGTTTTGTTGTGGAAGAAAAAGAACATATGGGATGCCGCCTGAAGAAATCCATTTACGGATTAAAACAAGCTTCAAGACAGTGGCATTTGAAGTTTGATAGTACAATAAGAAAGGTTGGATTTCAAGAAAATATAGAGGATGATTGCGTTTATGCGAAGATCAAGTATGGGAAATACATTTTCCTAGTCTTGTATGTGGATAACATCTTGCTCGCTAGCAGTAATGTTAATCTACTACTAGAAACAAAGAAGTTCTTGTCCTTAAAGTTTGATATGAAGGATCTCGGTGAAGCTTCGTTCGTCCTAGGAATAGAGATTCACCGAGATAGAGAAAAGGGGGTTTTAGGATTATCACAAAAGGCATACTTAGAAAAAGTTCTAAAGAAATACAGTAAGTAAAATTATAAGTATTCACCTGCTCCCATAGTCAAGGACGACATATATGGAGAATTTCAATGTCCCAGGAACCAATATGAGATCGATCAAATAAAAGCGGTTCCATATAGTTCTGCTGTCGGATGTTTACACTATGCTCAAGTGGGTTGCACCTAACTTAGCATTTGTTACCGGGTTACTTGGTAGATATCAGAGTAATCTAGGAATAGAGCACTGGAAATTAGTAAAGAAAAGTTTGCATTACCTGCAAGGTACGAAAGGGTCTCATGCTAACATACAGAAGATCTGATTCCCCGCACATAGAGGGGTATACAAATTCTAATTATGCGGGAGATTACAGAAAGTCCACGTCAGGATACATATTCACTCTCGCAGGAGGAGCTATATCGTGGAAAAGCTCAAAGCAAACCGTCACTACATCATCCACAATGTATGTCGAGTTTATAGCATATTATGAGGCCACAGGGCAAGTGAATTGGCTGAAGAAATTCATGCCCGGGTTGAAAGTGGTAGACGACATACACAAACCACTCAAGTTATACTGTGATAATAATCCAGCAGTATGTTATGCTCACAACAATAAATTAAGTGGTGCTGCCAAACACATTGACATAAAGTATTATGTTGTGAAAGACAAAGTCTGGGATCATATAATTAGTCTTGAGCATATAAGAACAAAAAATATGCTTACGGATCCGCTTACAAAATGCTTACCACCCAGCGTGTTCAGAGAACACTTAGCCGGCATGGGTTTAAGGGAAAGCCTATGATTCCTGGACAATAAGGGCCTAGTTGAGAATCTGTTTCAAAATAGAGAGGTATATTGTAGCTGTTTAATCTAATGGCAACTGACCATGATGATGAGGCACGTTTTATGCACTGATCTGTGATGGAATGGGAACAAGATAAAGTAAGTAAGTTGAGATTAAGTCATAAGGTGAGATCAAGGGGGAGAATGTTAGATGATCTCCAACCAATTGGCCCAACGGCCAATTAGGCCCTTGGATCTGCGCCCTGATCAGGGACACCCAACCCTAAATGGTTGGTGGGCCCTCGTCACACTGCGCTATAAAGAGAGGTGGGGGCCGGCGGCTCTCTTCACGAGGTTCACCGTGAGCAGCCACAGTCGCCCCACCGACATAACCCTAATCCGATCTAGAGGGTGCGCAGCCAGTGATGGGAAGCTCCATTGCCTCACCGCCACCGGACTGCGTCACCGGACTTCACTGCTATATCGCCACCGCCTTCATCGACTCGGACCGCACCACCGCCATCGCCATGGACGGCTCCAGCAGGTCCTCCGCCAAGCCCTCTGATGGTCCGAGACCACTGCCCCTCTCCCTTCTTCTCCACCTAGATCTCGTAGTTCATGTTCTAGAGTTTGTTCATTATGTTCTAGTCAAGTTATACCCGCTAGATCTATGCCTATTTGACCCTACAGTTTTAACAGTTCTTGGCATTATATAGGCAAGCGGAAATTTACAAACGACTCTTCGCTGGGTTGAGTTTTACATGTCACTCCTACGACGCTAGTTGGGCCTCCTAAGGAGAAATTGCCTATATGAAACATTGCCCATGCGGAAAAACTGTGGCGCGTAGTACGTTAGCGTCAGACAAATCGTGTGTCCCCCATCAGAGAGATCGATTTTCAATGATCTTTTCTATGCCGTGACGGCTGTGCTGGATATATTTACTCCGTATAGCTGGAGAAGCAGCAGGGTGTACATCCAACTAAAAAATGACAGGAATCTCGAACATGCATGCATGGAATCGGATGGTTGTGAAGCGTTAGTTTGTTACCTCACCTAGGCTTTCGGACACTGAACCTATCTCAACTTCATGCATGCATACAGTAAATATATATAATCCATTACGTAGTACTTCTTATTCGTGTATTTTACTGGTCTAGGTCTATATGCTCTATTGAGCAACTGTTTGTGCATGTGGGGCCTAAATTAGCTGTATGTATCTTATCCACGAGTGGTTGGAAGCGATGGCATGTACTATTGTATTGCAGTTTTTTTAATAAAAAAATGAATTGCAATACTCGTTGTGACCCCCCTCATCGATCTAGGCCATCATGCTCATTGTAAAACGAGACGGATCTGAATAAACTAATTAAAGCATTGCGCACACATGCAGCTGCGCCGGGCCTGTTTGGATTGTTCCCTCAGTTTTACCAGTTTGCGGCGAGCCAAAAGTTTTGGTCACCAGAGATTTGGCAGAGATTGTGGCCGCTGATCGAAGCTGAAGCAAACTTTGCTGCGAGCTGTGGAAGCCGTCCAAACAGAGATCGATCTACGTTTTTATGGCAAACTTTGGAGGCAACCCAACATGCCCTTAGAGCCCCTGTTTGTTTCCGCGTGATTTGATCTTTATCGGCTGTCCGCCAAACACCGTGGGTCAGGCCAACCGAGCGATCGAGACTGGGGTTTCGATCAGAAACAAACACGTCCTAAATACACATCCTTTTCTTTGCCTATGCATGCATGCTATTGCTATCAGTGGAGCCGATGCCACTTGTCCTAGTAGTCCCTCCTATATATATAATATAATAATAAGCTCATGCATACATGCATGATGCTGGACTAGAGTAGTCCCTGTACTGGAAATAAACTCGCGGTCGGTTGAACTGGTCGTCCATCACATCCCCAGCACCCCAGCTGAGATTCACATCGCATGCATGCATGGCTCCAGAACAACCGATTAATATATAATGGCGCTGAAATTATTTGCTGCTCCTGATTCGATGGGAGAGAAAAACACTGTTCTTTCGTTAAAAAGTAGAGTAACGCTGAATAACAGGACGAATAACACCAGCGCCTTCACGATCGCGTACGTGATGGATCAAATGGTCTGCAGACTCCAGGCAATTGGATCGATATTGGCTCTGCCCGCCGGTCGGCGGAGGAGCAACTTGCCCACCGAGCACGGAGTAGCTAGTTGCCTGCAAATGCAATGCATACCCCCAGTCAGGCCGCAGGCAACTGGTTGCCGGCCGGGGCCCCGGACCCCTCAATTTGTTTGTTTTTTTCAAAGAAGAAAAGACGGACACATGCCTTGCATTGCATGCAGTACCGGCCAGTACTAGTGATGATTGAGCGAGCTTTAATGAATTCGATTGACCATTGAGGGCTCCTGTGTAAAAACCAGGCTGAATTGGCGTACGTAGGTCCGGCCCCGCCCCAGGTTTTGGGTTGACGAGTTTGTGTAATCGTGTGGTTGGCCCCGTATGACCACACAGGCACATATTTGTCCGTTCCCGGCTCCGGCGACCTAGCCACACGTACGGCATTCATTATTCGTTCCTAGTCAACCTGTAAAAGTGCGCGTCAAATCTTCTACCGTCTAAATTTACTCTAACAATAACCACCATAGTTAATGGTAAATTAATTGTATATCTAAACAATACAAAGGTGCCATGCAAAAGAAAAAAAAAATGAATATAGATAAAAAAAATATATAGACCAGCCACTTGCAAAAAAGAAGAAAAAATAAAATATTAATAAGTATCTGACAACTGAATATAGACTAAGAGTGTCTATTATGTTAAAAACATAAACAAATATACAATTTAATATAAGTAATTCTTTATTAGTCATATGTAGTAAACAGTAACTAATACTTATATCTCCTAAAATTCAATCCCGTGCGAGAGGGCTTGATGGACCAGTAGTACTAACATTTATGTCTCTAAATAAGTTTATTACAAAAATACATTTCATAGTTAATCTAATGGTATTTATTTTGTATTATAAATGTTAGTAGTTTTTTTTAATATAAGTTTGGTCAAATTTTAAATCATTTGACTCTTCCTAAAATAAGAATTGAATTTGTTTTTGGGGACGGAGGGAGTATATGTTGGAAGATTTCGTAAGAAACTCACAAGTTTAGATTAATTGACAGTCCTATTATAAAATTGCTTACTTTGTAGCCCTCAACCAAAAAAGAGGGATAAAGGGCTTTCGCTATTCAGATATCCTAAGAGCAACTCCGACGGGCCCTTACTTAAGCCTCAAAATCAAATTTGAGGGCCACAGCCAAAAAACGAGCTGCAGCCTGCAGCAAGGCTCCTACTGGAGCCCTAAAAAAATGAAGCCCCCCCCTCAAATCTATGCTTCGGCCCTCACTCCTTGGTGTCTAGAGCAAGCCCCTACTTTACCGTTGGGCCATTGAGAGCCCATGCCGGTCCAAAATGCCCGTCTCTCTATCCAATATCGTCGCCGTCGCCACCACCACTCCCTACCTAGCGAGCGTCCTCCTCCCTCCCTAGATCCCTCCATTCCCGGCGAGCATTGCCCTCCGCCCACAGTCTTCCTCCTCCTTGGCTAGTGTCGCCCTCCATCCCACTCCTCCCCTCCGGCCCCGGGTTGCAGCATGGTCGGCCTCTTTGACAACGTCCGCCCTCCTCCTTCCCGCTCCTCCCCTCCATCACCAATATGCAGCGCTGCCAGCCTCTACCACAACATCCCAACCCTTATCCATCAATGGGAGCCACTGCCCGCTCCTCCCGGAGGGGAGCGGTGTGGGGGGTATAACCCCAGGTACCCACGGCAAGGGACCTCAGGGACGGTCCAGCCCATAAGATTCAAGACTTGCAACGCACGGCATTGCTCGGCGTACGCCGCAAGGCATCTAGAATATCTGATCGGGTAGTATAGATATTGTAATCCTACCATATAACCGATTATGATACTTTCCTTGTAACCCTGCCCCTCCAGAATATATAAAGAGGGGCAGGGGTACCCTAGTTGGCATACCTCATCTCACATCTCATCTCGTATTCCAGCAATACAAACCAATAGAGCACAGGACGTAGGGTTTTACGTCATCTTGATGGCCTGAACTTGTATAAATCTTGTGTCTTGTGTCTCTGTTATCATCTAGTTCCTAATCACGCACACCTCTACCAAACAATCTACTATCGTGGGCATACTCATCGGTGGATTGCTGAACATCTTTTGTCGACAGTTGGCGTGCTAAGTAGGGGCGTGCATGCTGATCCCCTGACAAACCAGATGGACCTCAAGATCAACATGAAGTTCTCGGAGGGTATGGCATAGTATTTGTCCATTCCCGACTCCGACGACCCAGCCACACGGCATTCATTATTTCCTGGTCTACCTATAAAAGTGCGCGTCGAATCTTCTGCCGTCTAAATTTACTCCAAGAGAAGCACCGTAGTTAATGATAAGCTTTTAAACTATTATATATATGTAGTCCCCATTTAGCAGGGCTTCACTTCACTAGTGAAGCTTTTTTTTTTCTTCAGCTCCACGAACGGCTCCACCGGTGGAGCTGAAGCCGTTTTAGTAAACCGTTTGGCAAAACGGCTGCACACGTCTTTCGTGCAAAACATTTGTAGCTGTGTTTCTATATGTTTTTTTTTTCAAATTTAAAATTTAAAATTTTATAAATTATAAATAAAATTTGCAACCAATGGAGGAGTTACTGTAGACGAGGCGGACCAGGCGCCTCGGCCTCCACCAGAAGGGCCTCGGCTGGCCGCGCTAGGCCAGGCCAAGGGCCTCCACCGGCAGGCGTTGGCTGGCCGCGCCAGGCCAGGGTTGGACGCCAGGAAGGCCTATGCCGCCCGCACTGGGCCATTGAGGCATTGACCTTGTCCACCCACGCTAGGCCAGGGGGGGCGCCGCCGAGGTGGCCTACTCCAGCGACGCCAGGCCAGTGGCCGCCACCGGCCGCGCCAGGCCAGGGGCCGCCGCCACCTGTGTCAGGCCAGGGGCCGCCACCGGCCGCGCCAAGCCAGGGGCGGCCGCCACCGGCGCCAGGCCAGTTTGCATTAGTATACAAGTGTAGGTACTTTAATATATGTTGCTGCTGCTGCAACTGTAGCATGAAACGACTGTTCTATATGCATAATTAAACATTTGATAAAAGAACGTGTAGCATGAAACGACTATTCTGTATGCATAATTAAACTGTTAAAGTAGAAAAGTAGCATGCCCACTTTACACTATGGCAACATCATGTCATATTAAAATTCTGTGATTCACTTAAAGGTGCAGAAATAAAAATAGCATTAATTTGTTCTCTCCTAGTTCCCACAAGCAACAGATGAGTCTTCTTTTCGCAGCCTTGCAGAAATAAAATAACAAGCACATAACCAACGAGGAGAAGCCATGTAGTATTGCAGGAGCACACTAAGCAAGTCTTGTAAGTTATCAGACTGGAACTTAAAAGATTGCTAAAGGTTGTGAATATAAGTTGTAGTAATAAGTTTTGTCCTGTATAATGGAATGATAAAAGTTGTGTGTACATAACTCTGTAACTTTCTAAAAATCCAAAGTTGTGCAAAATATTTTTTTCTCAAAAAAGGAAAGTTGCGGGATTAGCTCATAGTTTGTTGGATTCGAATCCAATGAACGTTCGTTATATATTAGTGTCTCCGCTAACAACTACTACATGACTAGAGGACTAACAATTAGTCTGCTTATTTAGATCTTTAGGAATTAAAGATTTGTTAACTAGTTGTTAGTCTTATGGATCCAAAGGTTTTGATTACCAATTACATTACCGTGAAAGTCTTTTTCATAATTTCTTAACCATGAAAATGGTTATGTTTGTTGCTCCTTTCATTGATGTACAAGTGGAATGAATTGCGTGGTATGCATCATGCATACTTAGTTTTGGTTGGTCTTTTTTCATATCTTGATATCACTGGACACCAGCTGTGTGGCAGATCTGGAATGTGGCAAATTTGTTTTTATAATAATAAAAAGGTTAGAAATCTTACTAGTGGTGCGCTAATAGATATAACAAAGAGCACACACTAGTAGAGAAACGACCTTTAATCCACTTCAAAATTTAGCTTTAGTCCCGGTATTTTTTGCGCCTGGGACTAGAGAAACCTTTAGTCCCGGTTGGTAGCTCCAACCGGGACTAAAGGTCCCTGTCCAACGGCTACTGCGGCAGGCTTTTGCTGCAGGGGACCTTTAGTCCTGGTTGGAGCTACCAACCAGGACTAAAGGTTAACGTTTACTCCCGGTTGGTCTCTCCAACCGGGAGTAAAAGTCTACTCCCGGCTGGAGGCTTCGTCTGGGACTAGAAATGGACCTTTAGTCCTGGTTGCTGTCTTCAACCGGGACTAAAGGTCCCCTCCTATATATCCCTTCTTCCTTCCCGAGCCTGAGCCACTTCGAGCTTAGTGTTCTTGCTTCATCGCTGGCCTCTCTTCTTTCCTCATCGCCGGTAATCACAAGATTTCTTCGATTCCTCCAACGATTCTTCGGTTCTAAAGGTTACCAACATTATACACTCATGTTTCATCAGTAGCATATCTCATTTTATGGACTAGATATATGTGGTTTTTTATGGTGGATTTTTTTTATTTGTAAGCCATTTAAGCTCAAAATCACTTTAAAGTTTGCATATTTGGATGAAGGAAGGTTAAAGTAGTTATTCAAAACTAGTATTCAGCTTTCATTTCTAGCATGCATAGCACACTTCATGGTTTAGAGATATAGAGAATTTTAGAGTTTTTTAATTTTATTTATTTATAAAATGAGAAATTTATATTATATTAAAAATAAGTATAGAGAGTAGATGGCAACTGCTTCGGGGTCCTCGGCCTCTCATCGGGTTCCAAAGCGACTAAGGCCGGACCTCTCTCTCATTGCATGCGGCAAGTGTGAGTAGAAGATCGTGATGGAGTACCGGGTGAGGAAGGAGTGTCCCAACAAGGGCCGTATCTTCTACAAGTGTCCGGATCGTAATGTGAGTTATTTTGTCGTATTTGATGATTATGGTTAATTTATACTTATTTTCATGATGATTGTGATTAAAGTTCTAATTTTTTGTTTTAATTTTAGTGGGATGGCACTGGATGTTCAGGCTGGTACTAGGAGGAAGAGTATGTTGAACACGTCCAAAACTCTCTTGCACAGGCGGCTACGGCGGCTGATGAGGCAGTGATCCTGCAGAAGAAGCACATAGATGTTGAACAAACGCATGATTTGTCTGTTTTAGTTGGGATTGGCCACGAAATCCTTATGCTGCTGAAGTGCATTTTAGCTTTAGTTTTTTTGGTGGTAGTTGGGATTGTATACATTGTAGCGAGACTTTCATAAATTAATACCTTGTGTGGTGGCTTGAATGTCGTTTAATTAACTAATTATATTCTAGGTTTTAATATGGTATGTATGTCATGTAATGTAGATGAGCCGACATTGGATGTACAATGCTGATCACCGCTCCCAAGAGTTCATTGAGGGCGTGCATTCTTTCTTACGTGTGGCCGAGGCAAATAAATTCGATGGTTTCATGTGCTGCCCATGTGCCATATGTAAGAATTTGAAGGAATATGCTAGCTCAAGGAGTCTTCATTCACACTTGTTGAAGTCGGGTTTCATGCCAAACTATATTTGTTGGACGAAGCACAGAGAAACCGGGGTTGTAATGGAAGAAGATGAAGAAGAACAATAGGACGATGATGACATTATTGCTGAATATGGTGCCTTCAATGATACTGCAATGGGGAAAGCTGAAGAAGAGGTACAGACAGAAGATGAGCCCGCTGATGATCTTGGTCAGGCCATTCGTGACACACAAAGAGAATGCGAAAGTGAAAAGGAGAAGATCAAGTTTGAGCGCATGCTAGAGGATCACAAGAAATTGCTATACCCAACTTATGATGCAGGATAGAAAAAGTTGGGTACCACACTGGAATTGCTGCAATGAAAGGCAAAGAATGGTGTATCTGACAAGGGATTTGGGGAGTTACTAAAAATCCAAAAGAAGATACTTTCAAAGGATAACGAATTGCCCGCCACTACGTACGAAGCAAAACAGGTAGTCTGCCCTTTGGGATTAGAAATCCAGAAGATACATGCATGTCCTAATGACTGTATCCTCTACCGTGGCGAGGAGTACGAGAAGTTAGATGCATGCCCAGTATGTCATGCATCGCGGTATAAGATCAGGCGAGATGACCTTGATGATGTTGAGGGCGAACGTCCCACGAAGAAAATCCCTGCCATGATTATGTGGTATGCTCCTATAATACCACACTTGAAATGTCTGTTCAGAAACAAAGACTATGCAAAGTTGTTGCGATGACACAAAGAAGATTGTAAGGTAGACAATATGTTGAGACACCCTACTGATGGGGTCCCAATGGAGAGCAATCGATAGAGAATTCCCGAAGTTTGCAAACGACGTCCGAAACTTAAGGTTTGCTTTAAGTACGGATGGTATGAATCCTTTTGGGGAGCAAAGCAGTAGTCATAGCACTTGGCCTGTTACTCTATGTATCTACAACCTTCCTCCCTAGTTATGCATGAAGCGTAAGTTTATTATGATGCCAGTGCTCATCCAAGGCCCAAGGCAACCTGGCAACGACATTGATGTATACCTGAGGCCACTAGTTGAAAAACTTCTACTTTTATGGAAGAGACCAGGTGTACGTGTGTGGGATGAGCACAAACAGGAGCACTTTGACCTACGAGCATTGTTGTTCGTAACAATCAATGATTGGCCTGCTCTAAGTAATCTTTCAGGACAATCAAACAAGGGATATAATGCATGCACGCACTGTTTTGATGACATTAAAGGTATATTCTTGAAAAAATGTTGAAATGTCGTGTACCTTCGCCATCATCGATTTCTTCCTGCAAATCACCCCCTAAGAAAGAAAGGCAATCATTTTAAAGGTAAGGCAGACCACCAGACCAAGCCAGGCAACCGAACTGGTGAGGATGTACTCAATATGGTTAAGGATGTGAAAGTAGTATTTGGAAAGGCACATGGCAGTGAACCTGTTCCGAACGACGCCGACGGTCATGCACCCATGTGGAAGAAGAAGTCCATATTTTGGGAGCTACCCTATTGGCAAGTCCTAGAGGTCCGTAGCACGATCGACATGATGCACCTAACGAAGAATCTTTGTATGAACCTGCTAGACTTCATGGGTGTGTATGGGAAGCCTAAGAACACACTTGAAGCATGACAAAACCCGCGGTGTTTGAAAGAACAAGACAACCTGCATCCAAAGAAGACAGATGATGGACGCCATTACTTAAGTCCTGCTAGCTACACTCTTAGCAAAGAAGAGAAGGAAAGCATGTTTGAATGCCTAGCAAGCATCAAGGTACCATCTGGATTCTCCTCGAATATAAAGGGTATAATAAATGTGCCATAGAAGAAATTCCTAAACTTAAAGTCCCATGACTGCCATGTGCTCATGACGCAATTGCTTCCAGTTGAATTAAGAGGAATTCTACCTCCAAATGTACGTCTAGCCACCGTGAAGCTATGTGCATTCCTCAATGCAATTTCTCAGAAGATAATTGATCCAATGGATCTTGCTAAACTATAGAATGATGTGGTTCAATGTCTTGTTAGCTTTGAGTTGGTGTTCCCTCCTTCCTTCTTTAATATCATGACACACCTCCTAGTTCACCTGGTCAAGGAGATTAGCATTCTCGGTCCTGTGTTCCTGCACAACATGTTCCCCTTTGAGAGGTTCATGGGAGTCCTAAAGAAATATGTTCACAACCGTGCTCAGCCAGAAGGAGGCATCGCCAAGGGCTATGGAACAGAGGAGGTCATTGAGTTTTGTGTTGACTTTATTCTCGACCTTGACCCAATTGGTGTTCCTGAATCACGACACGAGGGGAGACTAAGTGGAAAGGGAACACTAGGGAAGAAACCATATATTGGTACATAGGACAATTATTTTAATAAAGCACACTACACAGTTCTGCAAAACTCCTCCTTGGTGGATCCATATATCAAGACACATAAAGAGTTGCTCCGATCTGAGTTTCCAGAGAAGTCTGAAGCTTGGATTACGCGTCAATACATGGAAACTTTCAGTGACTGGTTGCGAAAAGAATGCAAGGGTGATGAGAGTATTGATGAGCAATTGTATTTGTTGGCTAGGCAGCCATCGTGGCATATCCTCACATACAACAGGTACGAGATAAATGGGAATATATTTTACACAGTAGCCCAAGATAAAAGGAGCACCAACCAAAACAATGGTGTCTGCATAGATGCCACCGACCCTAATGGAAATAAGCAAATATATTATGGCCACATAGAGGAGATATGGGAACTAAACTATGCACCTACTTTTAAGGTACCTTTGTTCAAGTGCCAATGGGTAAAGGCGACTGGAGGCGGGGTAGCAGTCGACAACCAGTATGGAATGGCAACCGTGGACCTCAACAATATTTGGTACAAAGACGAACCGTTCGTCCTTGCCAAGGATGTGAATTATGTGTTCTATGTCAAGGACATGTCTACAAAACCGAAGAGAGGGAAAAACAACAATGACCCAATCAATGAGCCAAAGCGCCACATAGTTCTTTCAGGGAAAGAAACATCATAGAAATTGAAGACAAGTCAGACATATCAGAAGATTATGAAAAGAATGACCGAATTCCACCCTTCACAGTGAACAAAGACCTAAGCATCCGGCTAAATGATGAGGACACTCCATGGTTACGGCACGATCATAACCAAGGGATATACGTTAAGAAGAAGTTCAGTACTGTGCCCGCTTGATATATATAGTGATGTATTAGACCTATTATGTAATAATTGTGACTTTAGATTTTTTTGTCGTGTTTTCATATTTTCTACGGTTTAAATGAATTTTCTGCTTGACGGTGGATTTCCCGTGGAGAATGTATGATGAAAAACCAAATGATCAACGTTAATAAGATGTGAAAACTTATTTCCTATCGAAAAGCAATAGTTTTAATGATTTTAATCAAGTAGTATATTTTTGCATTGTGCAAATTGTAATTATTATTTACACTATGTTAAATATTTATACAGTAAAACAAAAGAGTTTAGGTTACAAATTTTTGTTGTGTATAATAATGCAAAACCAAGTCCAAGAAATTTTTTTATAATTTTTTGGATAATATTTTATTTATTAGGCAATTAATAACTCTTTGCATATTTATATAAAAGAAATATATAAAAAAGGAAAAACTTCTAGAAACCGGCAGAAACCAACTGCAGCCCACCTTTACTCCCGGGTCGATCAACCACCCGGGACTAAAGGTGGGCTACGTTTTTCACGGCCCGCCAAAAAATAACATTAGTCCCGGGTCATGGCTGCTCCCGGGACTAAAGGTCAGACCTTTAGTCCGGGTTCTTACCATCACCTGGGACTAAAGGTCCTTTAGTCCCGGGCCGTTGCTTCACCCGGGACTAAAGATCCGCCAAATATATATCGCCTCGTCTTCTTCTCCCCATCCATCGTCTTCATTCTTCGCCCGAGAGCCACCGCGCCGTCGCCGCTCCCCATAGCCTCCAGCCACCTCCACGCACCTCTCCCGTCTCTCGCCATCTCCGCCAGCGGCCCGGCTCGCGCCTCTCCCATTCATGCGCGGCGCCTAGACCCGGATCCACCGCCATCATCCTCACCCTCGCCCAGATCTAAATTGGATCGACCGCGGCCTCATCGCCGTCGTCGATCCTCGTCCTCGTCATCGCCAGCTTTGTCCCTGGCTCCACGCGCTCGCACGCCTCGCCGTGCGCTCGTCGTCCCCTTCACCGGAGAGCTCATCGTCGTCCGCTTTGTCAGAGTGCTCGTCGTCGTCCCCGTCGCATCCTCGTCATCGAGAGATCACCTCCGGCCATCCTCATCGTCCTCCACGCTCGTCGTCCTCGTCAGCGCGCTCATCCTCGTCGTCAACTTGATTAAAACCATTTGTCAGCGCGCTCATCCTCATCGTCGTGCTCGTCCTCGCATCATGCTTGTGTTGCTCGCCGTGCTATATGTGAGCAATAGTGTGTGTATGAGTGTGTGCACATAGAAAAAATATAGAAAAAATAGATAGATTTTATTTGTGTATGAGTGTGTGCTCGGACCGACAGCCATGGAGAGGGAGCAGGGGAACGGGGAGGCCATGGAGTACAGCTCGGCGGCCATGGCTTCCTGCTGCCGCCGTGCCTGGCTGAAGGAGGAGAACAGCAAGGGAGAAAAAGAGAATGCAGAGGAAGGGAGAGACAGGGGCGTCCATTTCAAGCCTTCAGCACTTGCGCACGCCCAAGGCGAGTGGGGGTTCGGCTTGAGCATGATGGCCACGTTCAAATGCTTGAGGCTAGCTCAAAAATACATGAAAAACCGACTGAACCTCTATTTTCTCGACTCTCTATCTCCTAAACTGTTTAGTTCTGGAACAAAATGTAGTAACAAAAGCTGTATATCTACGCTAGATCTCCAACTTTATTTAAAGGATCACAGTCTCACTCGGCCTGGTTAGAGATATACAAGGTTCAAAGTAGGGTTCACGAAACTTAGAAGTCGAATTAAGCCTTGATCCAAAAATAAAGTTTGTTCTACATAACATGGACTACAACTTTGTTTGGATGAATTGTAGAAAAATGTAGTAGTGTACTACAATATATAGTTGTAGAAATATATTAGAATCTTGGTCTCAATTGAAAAGATGGTTTTTATTAGTGCTATGAATTTTTTGGTATATATATATATCTAAATTTTGATATATTAACATTAATGTTGATATATATCCTAATATCCTAAGCTCCGCTCCAAACCCTAACCAGAGCTCGGCGTAAATAATAACCCTAAATTCTATAATTATTTAAGTTCGGCGTTATATATATAAATTTGTTATATATATCACTTGCCAATAAATATTTCTTGAAAATAAGAAATCAAAGTTATGCTTTGGAGACTTGAATTTCGAGTATAGTTATTTAATTAATTTTAAGCACATGACTCGATCCATTTTATAGATATATGGTTTTTATTTTTTATAGATATATCTAGTGGTGTAAAAGCTAGATGGCTGCCCCGAGAGACAATATGGATGAAGAAATGATGGATATTATCAACACCGGCACTCAATTTGCCGATGGTGACCAGTAGGATGTAGATGACGGGAGTCAATACCTGGCTCTTGAAAATATTCATGAAAATATTGTGTAAGAAAATATTGGCGAGGTATATATATTAATATATATATTTAAATATTATGTATATATATTTGAATATCTATCATCTATTATGTGTACATATGATATTTATTTTTTTATACGTAGCCCTCTGGATCGACGACCACAACGGCGAAAAGCAAAAATATTTGAGGCCCGAAAAGCTATTGGAGGGGCGCTACGTAATATCAGAATTCAATATCGAGACAGGACGAACCACTTGGTCCGCATGCAAGGAAATTCGTGCAACACTGTGGGTACCTTGTAAGGGACAGACTTTCGATCAGTGCCCGTGAATGGAGGCAAAAGATCAACGAGCCTCATGTTAGTTTTGTCTCTGATCTTGATAAGAATTTAATTTGGGATGATATACTTCAACATTTCACGTTGCAAGCGGATGATTATGATGATATCAACGATGATGAATTAAAGGAGCTTGTTCGAAAGTGGGCTATGAAGAAGATGGCCACACAATTCCAGACTTGGAAGAAATCCCTATACACGAAATACGTCAAGAAGAACCTAACGCCCAATTTCAATACTAGGGGCCTGCTCGCGAAGTTGAGGCCCTACTGGAATGATTTTGTACAATACAAGACATCGGAAGAGGGTGAGGAATGGGTGAGAAGGAACCAAGAGAATGTCCGATAGAAGGTATACCACCATGGCATGGGATCAGATGGCTACGCGACTGCCATTCCCAAGTGGGAAAAAATGAAAGCGGACATTCTTGCCAAGGGTATCACACTAGAATCACTCAATTAGCCCAAACGCGTGAAGAATTGTTTTTTCGCTCATGGGGGAAGACTGGACCTAGAGACCGGGAAGCTAGTTCATGGCCTAAAACTCGAAAGAGCAACACAAAGATTTTCTTATGCTCTATAAGCTAAAGCTATTGGTGCGTTCAGGCCCAATAGAGAGAAGGATGAACTGACTGTATGTCATCGAGACTGCTGAACATAGTGGACCGAATGAGAGGTTTAGGACGGAACATTTCTTGAGAGCATGGTTTTTCTAACGACAGAGATACCTACAAAAGCCGACAGAGAAGGAAGGATGAGGAAGCAGCGCGGATCAGCAGGTTGGAGAAATATGTTCGTGAGTCACGGGAGGCGTTGCTTCAAGCACAGGAGCGCGAAAAAGACATGCAAGCTAGAATGCAGGACGAAATCATAAAGTAAGTGCAAATAGCAATGAGTGCCCAAAGGCAGGCATCAGATCCAGGAATCAACATTAATATTAGCCCCCCTGATCAGTTGAAAAACAGCTGCGCTTCCACGGAGTTGCCAAATCAAGATGACGCAATGCTACGTTTCCCCGTGGATGACATCACTGCACCGTTTACATCATGTGAGCTACATATTCCAAAAGGGAATGCCACAATCATGGTGGCTCTCGGTGTTTTTTCTCCTCCAGATCCTACCAAGACACCAAAAATCTATAGGGCAATAATACCACCTGGATATGTTAGTGTCTTAGTGGATAGAGTTAACAAAGGTTTTAGTGATCTAGCTCTTGACATTCCAGGAGGTGAAGGGGAGAAGACTCTAGGAGAAGCAGAGAAGATATTCATACTATGGCACAAGTGCTACATCATTATTCCTGGGGTCTCTAGTCCACCGCCGCTTTCCTCAACTGCCAGACAATAGGTGCGGACAAAAGTGAACGAAACAATTTTTTCACTAATTTTCTATTGATATGCATGATTAATAATAACAATTTTTATACCTAATTATTCTTTTTTGTACTCACACAGCAGAGCCTCTACCAACCTAAGCCCAATTATTCAATCTCTAGATCATCATAGTGCTCTGGGCAATCAGGTGGCAACGCCGCCACCGCCGCCACCTCCAAGGAGGTCTCCAATGCCTCCAAGGAGGTCTCCAATGGCTGCCCCACCTCCCTTAATGACCAAGAAGCAACCAGCTCCTAAGAGGTTCGCCCCGCAAACGAAGCCGTTGGTCCACCAGCCGACAAAGAAGAAAGCCTCCACTAATCCAGTTACTCCCCAAAAACTGTCTTACGAGAAAAGTGAAAATAAATTAAATGCTGCAGTACAAAAAGATGTGAACAGTTTCTTCGAAAAAGTAAGAAATCAACGAGAAGCGAGGGAGAACCCAGAGAAACCGTACTTCTACCTACCTCCAGATCATCTAAGAAATAAGGTGGACCAGAAAAAGTGGGAATCTCAAAAGACCCTGCCAAATCGGACTACGACCGCTCTCTCACCAAGTCATTTGAGGCGGCGCAGAAAAATACTAGAGCAGGAAAAGGTGTTGCACAACTCGGACAACAATTGCAATAATCAGTCCCCCCTCTTGTCATTCGTAATGAATATGGTTCAAACTTAGACTTACTAGACGTCGATTTTGAGGACCTGGATACCGGTTTGGACCTTGCCCAAGTGCTCGCTGAAGGACCATCTGCTCCGAAAGTGGATCCTTAGAAGAAATTTGAACATGGAAAGAGTCTATACAACCCTGAGGCCTTAGGGGAACTGGGTACGCAAATGTACCTACTAAACAAGTAGTACATGGCGGCGTGTGAACAGGGAGAGAACTTTGTTTCTGTCAGAGTTAGAAACCAACATTACTTCCGTGGCGATGACGTTATATATGTCGAGTTTTTAGAATTACACCAACTATGCCACCTGGACTCTCTCGACAAAAGTCTTATTAGCTGCTACTGTCTGTAAGTGTGATTATTTTTTACTATTAAAGTGTATATATATAAAGCTACATGTATATATATAAATTATATATCCTCACACTATATTTTTATATATGCAGATATGAGATGACAGAACTCAGAAAGAGAAAGGATAATGATGTTGGTTTCGTTGATCCAAATGTCGTATTCAAACACTCTAATCCCCCACCTCAACGGAAAGCTGAACTCGAGAAAAATCTCATGAGGTTCTTAGTGAACCAACAAAACAAGGACATACTCTTCCCCTACAACTTCAAGTGAGTGTTAAATAATTAATGTCGATCATATGGACATTTGTTCAATTATTTGCTTACTAGCTAAACTATATATATATATATATATATATATATATATATATATATATATATATGTTGACTCTAGTTAATGTCGATCATATTTGTGTATAAAAACATATGCAGCAATCACTGGATATTGATGGACATCGATATGACCAATAGTTGGTTGAGCATCTTAGACTCGTTAAGAAAAGAGCAAACAGAGTACCAAGACATGGTAGATATTATCCAAGGGTAATTTGGTCTCTCTAGCAACTATATATACCCCGATCTCTTAACTGCAACAATTATTAAAGGCTAAATTATTTTTTTATTTTATTGGGCACAGTGTTTGGAAAAGTTTCATTGAGGAACACCACATGAAATATTGTAAAGCGCCACTGGATGTAATCGCACACAAAATAAGTACTAGCTACATTTATATATATATAATTCAATTAACACCATGCATGCTTTCAATTCACCGGATCTTTTTTCTCGTAAAAGTGGGTTCGGAGGCAAGAACAGGGGAACAACTACTGCGGATACTATGTTTGCGAGTTCATCATGGCGTACGCAAAAAGAACTCCTGAAGAGATCCTCAAAGTACGTTATATAAATATATTCATATATTCACAATTTCTTTTATTGCTCATATATATAAGTAATCACGTGACCAACACACACACATACACACACACACACACACACACATATATATATATATATATATATATATATATATATATATATATATATATATATATATATATATATATACTTTTCCTTTAACTTTTATTGAAGACTCTATGGTTGAAGGAAAAAGTCATACGACGTGACCAACTGAAAGCAATTTGAGAGACCATAGCAGGATTTCTTAATGACCAGGTCTTAAACCCCGCCGGCGAGTTCTACAATGGCATGAACGATGGAGTGAATTTGTTATCCCAAAGATATGATAGAATATACAATGCAAGCTTTATTTGTAATATATATATATATATATATATATATATATATATATATATATATATATATATACATATTATATGTACATAAAATAACGTACAATATATGTATATGCATGTAATATATACGTTAGTTTCATACTTTAGTTTGTACAAAATATTCGAACATTATAAGCGTGTAGAATACGTATATTATTAGCAGCGTAGAATGCGTATTCGAAAACCAAAATGAATCATCAATTGAAAATAGAAACAAAAAAAAAGAAAAAAAAAAAGAAAACCTTTAGTCCCGGTTGGTAATACCAAACGGAACTAAAGGGCCGGCCCACGTGGCCAGGCCGGGAGGCCTCTTTAGCCCCGAGGTGGACCACCTTTAGTCCCGAGCGAGAAACTGGGACTAAAGGAGGGGCCCTTTAGTCCCGCATTCGTGCTCCCGGTTAGGAAACCGGGACTGAAGGGGTTTCCCAACCAGGAGTACAGCTTGTTTCTGTACTAGTGACAAATGACTATATTAATTCAAAATGCTCAAGTAACATGTATATTATTTTATTTTTAGAGAAAACATGTATAATATGTAGTCTTTTATGACAGAGTATTTTGCTTTGGTTGTAAATTACTTATAATGGGGCATCGAAAAGGTCAGTTAGCAAATGAGGGGTGTAATGATTGGACACATCTTGGCAACAGACTTAAAGAGCACGAGACAAGTGCAGATCATGTTTTGAATATGACCACTTGGTATGAGTTACGTAGTAGATTTCAAAAGGATCAAACTATTGATAAATCTGGCCAACGGCAACTAGAGAAAGAAAAGGATATTGGAGGAAAGTTCTATTCCGAAAGGTCTAGTCCCAGCACCCCACATCGCATGCATGCATGGCTCCTGGACAACCGATTTCGCTGAAATTATTTGCTGATGTTTATGCTGATTTGTTACGAGAGAAAAACACCGTTCTTTCATTAAAAAGTAGTAGCGCTGAATAACAGGACGGATAACACCAGCGCCATCTCGATCGCGTACGTGATGGATCAAATGGTCTGCAGACTCCAGGCAAGTGGGTCGATATTGGCTCTGCCCGCCGGTCGCCGGAGCAACTTGCCCACGGAGTACGGAGTAGCTAGTTGCCTGCAAATGCAATGCATACCCCCGGGCAGGCCGCACCGCAGGCAACTGGTTGCCGGCCGGGGCCCCGGACCCCTCAATTTGTTTGTTTTTTTCAAAGAAGAAAAGACGGACACATGCCTTGCACTGCATGCAGTACCGGCCAGTACTAGTGATGATTGAGCGAGCTTTAATGAATTCGATCGACCATTGAGGGCTCCTGTGTAAAAACCAGGCTGAATTGGCGTACGTAGGTCCGGCCCCGCCCCCAGGTTTTGGGTTGACGAGTTTGTGTAATGAGGGGGTGTAATGATTGGACACATCTTGGCAACAGACTTAAAAGAGCCTGAGACAACTGCAGATCATGTTTTGAATATGACCACTTGATATGAGTTGCGTAGTAGATTACAAAAGGATCAAACTATATTGATAAATCTGGCCAACGACAACTAAAGAAAGAAAAGGATCATTGGAGGAAAGTTCTATTCAGAATTGTTGCCATTGTAAAATTTCTTGCCAAGCACAATCTTGCATTTCGGGGTAGCAATAGCAAGTTATATGATGATAGCAATGGGAATTTCTTGGGTTTGGTAGAGATGTTAGCTGAATTTGACCCTGTTTTACAAATGAACAAACACAGGTTCATTATCTTGGTCATCCAGAATGAGTTGATACACTGCTCGCTTCTTCACTAACAACAAGATTTGAACAATATATCAAGGCTACCAGGGAATTTTTGGTTTCTTATTTACTTCCGATATATTGCGGTCATTCTATAATAATAGCTTGAGATCTTCCTGTGATAATCTTGAGGCTGCTCTTAAAAGAGATGGAAAATCAGATATTGATGCTAATGAGCTGTATGTGCAGCTAAGGTTTCTTCAAGATTTTATTCCAAAAGAAGATATGGGCCCTGTTGATATTCTAAAGTTCTTGAAGCGACATGACTACTTTCCCAATGCAACTATTGCATATAGAGTTTTGTTGGCCACCTATGATTGTCGTATTAGCATAGCGAAGCTATTCAAAACTGAAGTTATTGAAGAATTATTTGCGTTCTACAATGATGCAAGAAAGGCTTACTGATTTGGCTACAATAGCACTTGCGGGCAACATGCTGGACAAGATTAACTATCAGTCTATTATTGAAGATTTCATTTCGAAGAACACCAAAAGAATGATGTTGTTCAAGTAAACATTATGCAACGAAGGGTTGAATAGGTACTACAATTCATAACTTATCACACAGCAGTGTAATATATTATTATTTATATATCATTTATGGTCCTATTTTGCTAGCCTACAAGGCCCCGTTTTAAACTTTACATAGGGCCTCGGTTTTGTCCAAGACGGCCCTGATTGTAGATAGAAAAATACCTAATGAAGAGCATCCATGACCAAAAGATCATATATGTCTTTACAATTTCAAACCACTTTGCCCACAATCCTCAATTCTACATTAAATTAAAATTTTAAAACATTTCATAGTTTTTTTAAAAGTTGTCCTTGTAAACTAGTAGACCGGAGGGAGTACAGTAAAGCTGAAGCCCAAAGAGACAGAATGCCACCATTCGGATTGTGCTTTGAATGGAGACTTGTACTTAGTATTTGACTTTTTTTATTGCAACCTCACGCACAGTGCTAAAGGAAAGCTTGTGAATGTACCAAGTACTGGTCAGTATCAGTACTAAGTAGCTTTCTCTTGAAAAAAAAAACTAATTATACATGGTCGAATGTTCATGGCCTCATGGGGGTTAATCAGATTAAATATCACGCAAATTTAAGCTGCACTATTAATTATATGTTGGAAGGTGTTTAAATTCACTAGAAGAAACTCACATGTTTAGCCTAAAAATTGACAGCACTATTACAAAATTATTTACTTTGCAACCCTCGACCGAAAAAAAGTGAGAGAAGGAGCATTCACTATTCTGACATCCTAAGGTTCATGACAGGCACTGCCACTGACCGAGACAGAACATGTGTTCTTCCCTCCTCTGCCCCTGGACAAACGGCAGAGCGACTGAACTACTAAGGGCTCGTTCGGTTAGCAGTGAATCGTGTCCTGGATTCATTCCTGCTTGAATTGGTTGCCAAATTTATATAAGTTTTGAGTAGTTGGAATAATTCCTGGTGCATTCCTGATCTAACGAACGGACCCTAAAGGGCAGCCTCAGATTCCCATTCCCTAGTGTTCACCAGCTGCATTAGCAAGACTCGTCGCTCCCTGCTTGCACTCAATCACACAAAGAAGCTTGAGACGTCGATGTCGAGGTCGTCGAGGAACCCGTCGCCGTCGGCTCTGTCGATCGCTGACATGACTTCCTCGAACCCGAACAGCACGTCGCCGCCGGCGACCTCGAAAGGCGGGAACACGGCCCAGTTGTCGGACGTGGACGGCGCGGAGAAGGGGCTGCGCTCCGGCACCAGGCACCCGCTCGCTGTCGCCGGCGTGGAGAAGCAGAAGGGCGCGGGCGCGTCCCTGCCCTGCAGCTGCTGCTCTGGCTGCACGGCCGGCCCCTCGGTCTTCACCGTCAGGCTGGAGCTCAGGCTCTGCACGAAGCTGCTGGTGCCCGGGTTGTCGTTGTCCTTGTACTCCGGCGCCTGCGCGTCTGCGGCAGCCTGACCCGCAGCCCTCTGAACGCAGGTGTGGTCACCGAGGTAGACGACGTCAAAGAAGGTCCGGTCCTCGTCGGTGCGCTGCACTTGCTTCGTCGCCGCACATCCCTGAGAGTGCCGGTGTCTGCAGCGGTAGTAGCCCCTGCAATGTTTGCACGGATGACGTCAGCCTCAGGACCATAATCTTGTTTGATGGGAGAAAAAGAAGAGATTTTGCTTGTGCATCGACGAACAAGATTTGCACAAAGTAGCATCAACAATCCGATTTGGAAATCGCTCTATGAATCACTGTTCCTCCATCGGACAAAGATTAAGTGGAGGCCAGCCAAACACTTGCAAACAACACAAACAAACAGAGGCTGCATAACTTTTTTCAGCAAGACAAGAGTGGAGGAGCCCCGCGATCAAAAGTAGATAAGAAAGCAGCAGGAAATGATTTCGATTCCACTTGCGATAAGAACACGTGCAGATGAGATTGGGCTCTGGAGTCTGGAAAAGAAAAGAAAGATCTTTTCTTTTTTGATAGGAGGATGTGTCAAGTCAAGTGGGGCAACCTTGGGTGCTTGGCTCCAAGGATCTCCTTCTGGCCGTACTTCCTCCAGCTGTGGCCGTCGTCGGCCGGGTGGTCGCCGGCCGAGCTCACCCTCACCTCATGCCTCTTCTTGTCCATCGTCGTCCTGCAAGTTAACATAAAAAGCACTTGAAAAGCTCAGCAAACAGAGGTCAATTAGGAGCGTTTCTGTTTGTTAATCGGGAAGCTCCCTGGATGATGGATACCTTCTCTTGGTGGCCTTGACGAAGGGCGCGTCGGAGGCGTCGCTGAGCGGGCTGGCCGTCGCAGCCGACCGCTTCCGCGGGCCGTCGAGGGTGGAGGTGGTGATGAGCAGGCTGATGGAGCGCTCGGTGATGGAAGAGATCTGCGAGGCGAGGTGCTTGCAGAGGTCGGGCGAGGAGCCGCCGAGGTGCACCTCCAGTTGCCTCGCCAGCTCCTTGACATGGCCCAGCTCCGTCACCACCAGCCGGCTGCCTCCATTGCCGTCGACGATGCTGGCCATCGCTCGACCGACGGACCTCTTAGTCTCGGCTGTTCGTTGTTGCCGCGCAGGCTAGAGCTGGTCTGGAGGCCGGACCGCGGGGTGATCGATCGATGGTGATGGCAATGGTGCTGCGAAACTAGAGGCAGCGCAGGACTGTGTCGCGGGCTCGCGGCTGCTGCGAGAAGAGAAGAGGCTGGTGGGTGACTGGGTTTGTGAGGGAGTGATGAGGCGAACGGCGCTGGGAGCTGCCCTCTTTATTTATAACGGCGACGACAACGACGGAAACAAAAACATGGGGAGCGAAGCGCGTTTCGTCTTGGGAGGGGATGCCTATTGTGTTGCAAGTGCAGAAGGATTGTTTGGGTTTCGGAGTAGAGACTGCTGATTGGCCATGTCGGATTCGGATCGGGCCGCCCGTCCGTAACACGTCTTCATGCTGCCGAGTGCCAGACGTCAAAGTAAGGGGTACACGGCCCCTACCCCTACCCCTACCTTACTACGAGGGACAGCAGCACCTTCCTCGGAGGCTTCGTGTTTTCGTTTTCGTTTTCGATCGAGAACCTCGTGATCGAGCAATGCTCATCAGTCATCACCCTACTAGCTAATTGTCGGATTTTTCCTTGGTGACTGACAGGAGATGTTCGTTGAGCTCAACATCACGATGGGAACCCCGAAGATAGCTAGGGCATCCCATCCAACGAATGGGACCAAGATGCGTTGTACACCCTATATATATACTTCCTTGCTCTTTGATTATTTTACGCACGCACTGAGCACTGAGAGATACTTTGCTGAATCTAGCTTGCTAGTATATATCAACACCGGAAGGATATACTAGTACTTCACCCTACTTATAGCTCCAGTAGTATTGGAAAGGAGATAGAAGCTTACCTGCTAGCTCTAGCCAAGGTTTTCATTTTCGGAAATTAAAATTTATTGGGGGTCACAGATAAAGAGGATAAACAGGATATATCGAAAATATCAGACCAAATTCAAATAAAATATAATTTGAATTTAAGTACATTTAAATAAATTTAAACAAAATTTATACGAAAAAGATAGATATTTCTTTATCGGCACCTACGGATAAAGAGGATATATCAGAAATATCAGGAGATTTCGGCCGATATTGGAAACCATTGCTCTAGCCTCTATGCGTGGTCGAGTTTCTACAGATCTCAAATCTCTAGTTTTTGCCATGCCTCAGGGTTTGTGAGGATCCAAAATAATTAATTAAAAAAAGCCTACAAGGACGATCGAGCTTGTACAAAGCAGGTAAGCAACGCATGTTTTAGTAAATGGAGTATATGATTTTTTTTTTGAAGGGAAACAGGAGGGATTTTACCACCTGCTGTGCTTTATTGCAAAAAAAAAAAGGTACAGAAAGGTTCCACAATACAAAATGATGAGACAAAAAAGCTTACAAAGAAAATAGAAAGGATTACACATAAGCTTCTAGCGTTAAATCAATAGGTGGATGATATAGTTTGCTCTGGCCCGTAGAATAACTAGGGCGAACTCGGTTTTAAAAATTGTCTTGCAACGCTGCACCGAAGCCTGAATGTTCATGAAAATAACATCATTTATTATTGTCCAAATTGACCAGGCACTACCGGAGACAGCTTCTTTGTCGAGTGTCCCAGACTTTGCCGAGTGCTTTTTATCGGGCACTCGGCAAAGAAGTTATTTGCCGAGTGCCAGAGAGAAAGCACTCGGCAAACAACTGGCACTCGGCAAAGAGGTTGTTTGCCGAGTGCCGAGCACTGGGTAAACAATAACAATCGGCAAAGAGGTGGTTTTGCCGAGTGTCAGGATAAGACACTCGGCAAAGGGCCGCCTCCGTTAACGGCCGGCAGGCGTCGTTAATCCTTTGCCAAGTGTCTTATCCTGACACTCGGCAAAGAGGCTCATTTGCCGAGTGTTATTTTTTGACATTCGGCAAATCATATTTTTTATCACTTTTGACCTCCAAACTTTTTGTGCAGTCCTCATACAATACCTGGTACTCCATGTTCCAATGTGGCATATTTCTCGGACTTTTTCTATATTTCTTTAATTTATTTCATTTAATTGAATTTTCTTGGATAATTTAAATTATAACTGCTAGTCATTCGAATAATAAAAAAAATGAATGAAAAAATGATATTCATGTTATTTTGTATAATGTGAGGCCGTATCTAGGAACAGACCACCAATTTCGAACATTTTGTTCACGAAACATGACCACGAACTTGCGGTCGAGTTGTTTTTAAATTATATAAAAAGCAAACGAAGTCCGAAAATCATGAAACTTGTGAAGATGTCATAATATCATATGTGGAGGCTGTGATAAAAATTACGAAGGTTCCGCGCAAGTTGTCACGTACGATGCTTGCAAACCGAAGAATCTCCGAAGAAGTTTCATGATTTCGTGAAGAGGGCACGAGGTGGTAAGCATCGTATGTGACAAACTTGCGCGAAACCTTCTCAATTTTTTATCACAGCCTCCACATATGATATCTTGACAAGTTTTATAATTTTCGGACTTTGTTTGCTTTTTACAGAATTTAAAAACAACTCGACCGCAAGTTCGTGGTCATGTTTCATGAACAAGATGTTTGAAATTGGTGGTTTGTTCCTGTATACGGCCTCACATTATACTAAATAACGTGAATATCATTTTTTCATTTATTTTTTCATTATTCGAATGACTAGCCGTTATAATTTGAATTATCCAAGAAATTCAATTAAATGAAATACATTAAAGAAATATAGAAAAAATCCGAGAAATGTGCCACATTGGAACATGGAGTACCAGGTATTGTATGAGGACTGCACAAAAAGTTTGGTGGTCAAAAGTAAAAAAAATGGTTTGCCGAGTGTCAAAAATGACACTCGGCAAAGGAGCCTCTGTGCCGAGTATTAGGACGGCTGACACTCGGCAAAGATTTTTTAATTTTTTTTTAAAAACCCCTCTTTACCGAGTGCCAGGACAGTTGGTACTCGGCAAAGAATTTTAAAAAATTAAAAATACTTTGCAGAGTGCCAGATCGGGAGCACTCGACAAATAATTTTTTTAAAAAACCCTCTTTGCCGAGTGCTAGATCGGGGGCACTCGACAAAGAAATAAAAAAATTAAAAAAAACTTTTTCAAGTGCCAGATCAGGGGCACTCGGCAAAGGGGGGATTTAACCCCGCCGGCTGGGCTGGCCCACACACACCGCACACACGCACACACGCACATGCCAGCGAAGCCGCCGCCTGCGCGCCAGCGCCGCCGCTGCCCTCGCCCCCGCGCAGTGCCGCCCCTACGCCGCGCCGCAGGAGGAGAAAGAGAGGAGGAGGAGGAGAGGAGGAAGGAGGAAGAGAAGGAGGCCGCCCAAGCAATGGCGCCTTCGCATTCTGCAGTGGTGAGCCCCTATGCCGTCTGCAGTGGTGAGCCCCTATGCCGTCTCTGCCTGATGGATGTGGATGAATGAATAGATTAACATGTCCTGGTTAGGGTGCCTTCGTGGACGCTGGTTATGGTGTATAGTTGCAAATCTGAGGTTTAGCATGGATGGATTGTGGATGCATGGATTGATGTTTGTCATAAATTAATATAGCTTATGGAATATATTAGTAATGGGATGCAGATCCTGAATTTGTAATCCCTGATCCTTGCTTATCCTGATTACATTGCTAGGTGTTCCTTATATAATCTTGTGCATGTCGGCCATCGTGCCGTTCATATGTATGTGCATGTCGGCCATCGTGCCGTTGGTTTTCTTGTAGGTTTTGGAAACCTCACCGTGCAGGGGAGGTGCTGCCGAAATTTTGTATTGATAGTTTTATGTTTCTTTTTTTGCAGAGAAGAGCCCGTCGGAGCGGAGCCAGAGTACCTTGATGACCCCGATCGCCTTCCTCGCCGCTGTGGGTCTGCCTGCACCGCGTCGCCTCGCCACTGCACCGACCCACCATGGCCTCGCTAGCCTGACTCCACCGCCACCCTAGGTATAACCCCTCTTTCTGTATCATGGTCGTAGATCACGTAACCCAGTTAGGCATCTCCTGTTCGAAAGAGATACGGTTGGAAATATGCAGATATTTCCTTATCTAAAACCGTATCTGTTTCGAATTGTCCATGTTTTTTGGACAGCCCACGGATGCGTAGGTAGGGTTAGTTTCCATGGTCTGCTCCGATCTGAGATAAAGTTTTGGCATCATCTCCCTTTTGTTCTCCGGATACACACTCTCCCTAGCAGGACGTGTATTTGGAGAACAGCGGAGAGGTGCTGCTGAAATTCTGTCTCAAATAGGAGTAGAGCATAGAAACTAACCTCATCTACGGATCCTCGCATGGGATTAGGACCTATCCGCACCTATTAGATAGTAGGAACGTCGTGTAGATGCAATTGATGTTTATATTACTCGTCGCTATATATGTTAGAGGATGGAGGACCGTGAGTGGATGTACACGGGCCGCGCAAGTCAGGGTCAGGTCACCAATGAATGGATCGACAAGACCGATGCTTTCTTGGAATGGGCATTTGGCGTGGCTGCTAAAGGGGCGAGTAAAATTTGCTGTCCCTGCAGCAAATGTGCAAATAGGAAAAGACAAACGAAGATGGTCATGGGGGAACATCTTTGGAAGAATGGGTTTACGGCAGACTATACCTAGTGGGTCTACCATGGTGAAGCCGATCGTATGAGAGAGGAGGTGGTGAGACCACGCGTTGAGGATTATGATGCTGATGCCGGGGTAGCAGACAAGTTAAATGACTATCACGAGGCATAGTTCGCTGAAGGACATACGGAGAAAGGAGCCTAGAGGCAACCGCAAAGGCATTCTACGACATGTTTGCCGCGGCACAGAAACCCCTTCACGGCTAGACAAAGGTTTCTCAACTGGATGCCATTGGACGCATAATGGCGTTAAAGTCCTAGTATAGCCTGAGTCGAGATGCCTTCGATGATATGTTGATAGTTATTGGCAGCCTACTTCTGGAGGGTCACCTTCTGCCAAAGAGCATGCACGAGTCACAGAAACTCCTTTGTCCACTTAAGATGCCGTATGAGCAGATACATGCTTGCCCGAAGGGGTGCGTCCTATTTAGGAAATAATACGTGGAAGCAAAGTACTGTCCAAAGTGTAAATCCTCTAGGTTCCTAAAGGTAGATTCTGGTGATGGCCAGAAGAGGCATCTTGATATTCTCGTGACAATCCTACGGCACCTTCCGTTCATAGCGAGGATCCAACGGCTATACATGACCGAGGAATCCGCGAAACAGATGACATGGCACAAAAATGGCAAACGATACAATCCTAATAGGATGGTACATGCATTCGATGGTGAAGCATGGACCCACTTTAATGTCATTCATCATAAGAAAGCTAAAGAGGCTCATAATATACGTGTTACGCTGGCAACAGATGGGTTCAATCCTTATGGAATGATGGCTGCCCCATACACATGTTGGCACGTGTTCGTTATCCCCCTCAATCTCCCCCCCGGCATATGCTTTCAATGACAGAATGTATTCTTGTCGTTGATAATTCCTGGACACCCGAGGAATAATATGGGTGTGTTCATGAAGCATGTGATTGATGAATTGGTCCATGCTTGGGAAGAAGGGGTATGGACATACGACCGAGCTATAAAGAAAAACTTCAAAATGCATGTTTGGTACCACTACTCCCTGCATGACTTCCTAGCATATGGGATATTCTGCGCCAGGTGTGTTCACGGGAAGTTCCCATGCCCAATATGCAAGGAAGGTCTGAGGTTCATTTGGTTGTAGAAGGGTGGTAAGTATTCATTGTTTGACAAACATCGGCAATTCCTCCCTCTTGACCATGCATTCAGACGAGACATCAAGAACTTTTTGAAAGGTGTCATAGTGACAGACCCTGCACCACCGATAATGACTGGTGCCACGGTTCATGAACAGATAGATGGTCTCATGGTCAATCCAGAAGGTGGTTTTGTGGGATATGGAGAGCAACATATGTGGACTCATAAGTTGGGCTTGACTCGGCTCCCCTATTTTGATGACCTTCTCCTTCCACACAATATTGATGTAATACACACTGAAAAGAATATCACCGAGGCACTTTGGGCAACAATCATGGGCATTCCTGACAAGTCAAAGGACAACGTTAAGGCTAGAGTGGATCCTGGCAATGTTATGTGATTGACCAAACCAACATATGAAGCCTCCTAGTCATGGCAAGACATGGAGAAGGCCTAAGGCCGATTTTGTCTTGAGCAAGCCCCAAAGGAGGGAAGTACTAGAATGGATCTAGACATTAATGTTCCCTGATGGGTATGTAGCTAATCTGAGGAGGGAGTGAACTTATCTACTATGTGAGTCTTAGGGATGAAGAGTCATGACTACAACATATAGATTGAGCGGCTTCTTCCGGCGATGGTTCGAGGTTATGTCCCTGAGCATGTGCTGGCTAGTGCTGGCAGAGTTGAGCTATTTCTTTCGCCAGCTTTATGCCAAGGAGTTATCTCGGACCATGATTGCTGACTTGGAAAGAATGGCACCTGTGTTGCTCTGTAAGTTGAAGAAGATCTTTCCACCTGGCTTCTTCAATCCGATGCAGCACTTGATTTTGCACCTCCCGTATGAGGCACGAATGGGGGGACCCGTGCAGGGCCATTGGTGCTATCCAATCGAGAGATGTCTAAATGTTCTTCGAAAGAAATGTAGAAATAAATGTAAAATCGAGGCTTCCATTGCAGAGGCATACATTCTGGAGGAGGTGGCGAACTTCACAACAGCATACTATGGTGACAACCTCCCTAGCGTGCATAATTCAACCCCTCGTTACAATGTTGGCGAACATGAATCGAACCTCAGCCTTTTCCGAGGGCAACTCGGAAGCGCTAGTGCATCAACCCGCAAGACCTTGAATCAACCTTGAATCATGAAGAGTGGCGCCATATCATGCTATACGTGTTGACTAACCTTGACGAAGTGGCGCCGTACATGCAGTAAGTTCTCAACGAACTTGTTAAATACGTCGTCACTATTCTGCATCCAACCCCTTGTTTCTCGTTGGTACAAGGAATTTCTTCATGAATTCTGGCGTCAATCAAGGGATCCTACCTGCGCAGCAGCTAGATACCTTCTTAGGCAGGGTGCAAAAAATGGAATGCCCGATTTCATTTCTTGGTTCAAACGGAAGGTACCGTCTAATTTAGCTCGTACTTAGTTTGACATTCGAAGTTACTCGTACGTGCAAATAATATAACGATGTATCCTGCTTGAGCTTGCAGGTCCAGAGGGATGCATCTATGCGTGTCCGAGTTGAGACAGGTTGCCGATGGCTTTGCCTATAGGGTCAGGTCATTTTCCGGTTATGACATGAATGGATATCGCTTTCGCACAACAAGCTATGAGCAAAGTCGGCCTGATCGAAGAACCACAAGTTCCGGAGTTTTTATGCCCGACGTTGATGAGGTCGAGTATTATGGAAGAATTGAAGAAATATATGAACTCAAGTTTCATGGTTCCAAACCTTTGAATCATGTCATATTCAAATGCCATTGGTTTGATCCTGAAGCAACGAGACAAACATATTGTAATCTTGGTCTAGTCAAAATTTGAAAGGATTTCATCTTACCAGGAGACGATGTCTATATTGTGGCCCAATAGGCCACGCAAGTTTATTATCTCCTATATGCGTGTCAAACCAAAAGTCATCTTAAGGGTTGGGATATTGTGCATAGGGTATCGCCACACGGTAAAGTGCCTGTCCCAAATGATGAAGATTACAACTTAGACCCAAACACATATGACAGAGAGTTCTTTCAAGAAGAGGGACTAGAAGGGAGGTTTGAGATAGACTTAACCGAAGCGATCGGAATGGAAGTAGACAATGAAACGGTTATTGAAGAGGACGCTGGAGATGAGGTGTAAAATGTGAAGGACTTACAAATGCTTGAGCGATTACATTTAGACAATGACAATGGCAACATTGCTCATTCGGATAGTGTTGATTATTTCGACATGATTGATAGTGATGATGAGACTTATGATGTAGCTAATCCTGATCATGAAGATTATTTCTAATACATGTAATACTATTTTATTTTGTAATTATGTTTTGTTTATTTTGCATCTCTTTCTAAGTACTTCTTGTTTATCTGTGCTTATTGGTTTACTCTTTTTAATTATAGGTGAATGAAAGATGGTGGGTGGTGGGATGAGGAAGCTAACGTCCTTGTACCGAAGGACAAGCATCGCTGCACTGAGGGAGAGTAGGAGGAGGAGCAGCTGCAGGAGGGAGCCGTCGCCTGCCGCCCCATCGTGTGGGGAGGAGGAGGAGGAGCAGGTGCCCCAGGAGGACGCGCAGGAGGACGAGGAGGAGGAGGCAGCAGTAGGGGGTTCCGCTTCCTCTAGTTCATTGAGCGTCTACTTGTGAGGTCCCACGAGCCTCCCTCAGCGACTGATACCTCGTGAGAGATGCTCGCTGATTTGACTCAAGGGGGAAATTATGTAACTTTAGATGTTATCACTACTTTATATGATACGTTGAAAATCAAAATAGAAACTAATAATTTTTCTTAATCACTTGGGCAGGAACTGGATGATTGTGGCGAGTGGAGGTGCTCACACATGCCAAGTCAATGGCATCCTCAGTCTTTTGTGCAAGGAGCACTTCCCTAGCCTGGTTGAGTACGCCGGAGTGACGGGGCTGGCCTACTCGTTTGACCACTATGCCGCCGCCCCCGATGCTACAGATCGGGCCTACAGGGTATTCAACAACAAGGCGGAGCAGGTGAAGCAAGAGCTGTGGGTAAGTCCTCCTCGCACTACATTGCTCAATACATCGCATTCATTGGACATTCATGAAATAATGAATGGATATATCGTGTTTGTTTGCAAGATTTCTTTAGATGCTAGGACAAACATGAGGCCAGGGCGAATGCGGTGGCTACCAAATGCTACAAAAAACTCATCATGGACATGCATTATGAGGCGTGCATCCAGACCGTCGTAACTTACCACGGGACTGTCCTTGGAACGAAATTCACCAAAAGGGACTCAAGGAGCTTGACACTGACCTGGGACTAGTACCTGCAAGTAAATACAGAACATTAATACTGATTCCTTTTGAGATTAAGTAGGCTTAATTTCATCTTCTGATATGTCATGTACTTGATGGCCAATAGATGATTCCTTATTGGTGCGCCACGCATCCCCAGTGCTGGGAACAGATGGTGGACAAGTGGTGTTTCACGCGAGTGGGAGGAGACGCACAACTTGATCCGGGAGCGGTGTTTGATGATGCCAGGTGTAGCACACCATCAAGGCAGCCACAGCCTTAGCGGATACGCAGAAACATGGGTACGCGAATTCATTTATTTATTCTAACGCTCAATTCTGCATGATTTCTAATCATCTTGCTATTTTTCTCGCAGTCGGCGTCACAAGGTGGCCAGCCTTGCTCCATCTTCAAGGCATTTGCTATGGCCCATAAGGGCAAGGCTACGTCCAATGTCGCCTACAACCTGGAGGACGGGCCTGAGGCGTACAACAATGTGACCGTCCACAACCGCCTCAGTGAGTACACATCTATTACAAGGGAGGTCCATGGGCCAAAGTACGATCTGAGCACCGAGGACCTTGATGGAGAAGTCGTCATGAGGGTGGGAGGAGGCAAGAAGCATGGGCGGTACTGGATTGGCGACGACGCAATCGACTCAGCCGCTACTCCCAGTCTCTCCTAGATTCGAGCAAGCAGCACGAGCAGGAGCCCGGCCATATGACCTCGACAGGACACTTCACACCACCGGGTGGAGGCACTCGAGGTTATTCCTTGTTTATTCATCGTTCATTGGTTTTTTCATACCTTTCCTTTGCATTATTGTAACATTGGGGTGAATATATTGTAGGCCCAGCTGGAACAAGAGAGGAGGATATGAGAGTAGATGCAGGCGAAGATGGAGAGGGTGGAGGCCGACCGGGAGGCCGAGCAGTAGACGATGGTGGAGATTCTTCAGTACATGCAAAGTCTTGGCGCCGCTATGGGTGTAGTTCCGCCACCTTCGCTATTCGCTCCACCTCCACCTCCAACTCCTCACTATTCTACTCCTGTGAGTATAAATGTTTTAGTTTGTATGTTCATGCTTACGGTCAAATCTAGTGGAGTATGAAAGTTTTATTCATGTATGGTATATATTTATCTTGTCTCACACATGCAATCTCTTCTTCTTTGTGCAGAATCAATCGGCGGCATCGAACGATCCTCATGCTTTAGCGAATCCTTCACCAAATCAGTGATGATACTTGTGGTTGTTAATGGTACTTCTATTTGCAATTGAGGTTGACGATGATGGAGCACTTGGATTGCTTGTGAACTTATTTGTGATATATTGTGATATATATATGTGACGTTTGTGATATATATGTGGTGTTGGTGACATATATGTGTTGTTGATGATATATATGTGATGTTGGTGATGTTTGTTATATATATCTTCTGTTTGTTTGGATGGGATGTAAAAAACAAATAAAATAGGCTACTTTCAGTCACTTTGTTGAGTGCAATGGCCATGACACTCGGCAACGTGACTACCTGGGAACTACCTGGGAACATGCTTTGCCGAGTGCAATGGCCATTGCACTCGGCAAACATCACAGATTTGCCGAGTGCCACGGGCCAGGCACTCGGCAAAGGTGGCCTGTTTGCCGAGTGTCTTGTCGGCAGCACTCGGCAAAGTGGCCACCTTTGCCGAGTGTCTAAGTCAACGGCGCTCAGCAAAGCGGGTACCTTTGCCGAGTGCTTGACCTTGACACTCGGCAAAGCTGCCGTCATGGTGGCGCTCGCCGTCACGGCCACATTTCTTTGTCGAGTGTCGGATTGGCACTCGACAAAGCCTTTGCCGAGTACCCGATAAAGTGCACTCAGCAAAGAGGTATTTGCCGATAAACTGTTTACCGAGTGCCCTTTGCCGAGTGTAACACTCGGCAAAGGTTTTGCCAAGTGTATATCGGCCTTTGCCGAGTGCCTTATGCACTCGGCAAAGAAGCCGCCTCCGGTAGTGAGCACAAGGTAAGCACAATCTCCATGAAAAAAGGCAATTGGAGTTTATCTTTGAAGCTTTCGAAAATCCGGAGAAGTTCTCTGGTACTTAGTCAGTCTTTCAACACAAGCCAGAAGAAGAATTTCTATTGTTTTGACATGATTTCCATAGCCGGTGAAAAACTTGGTGAACTTGTGAGTGACCAATCAGAAGCTTATAAGCTTTCCTTGAGGAGAAGATAGAGGAACCCCAAAAGTCCATTGGTCCGGCTCTTGTTGAAGGTCTAAGTCTTGAATGATGGAACGGTGTAATAAGCTTCATATATATATATATATATATATATATATATATATATATATATATATATATATATATATATATATATATATATAGAACTACTATCCTGTAGCTGGCTACAGAATAACTTATTCTGTAGCCACTTTGAGTTACGATAATTACTATGTTAATTTACGAGATTATAGTAACTCCTTACTAAGTGGTTTAATATAACATTATGGTAAATATCCCCGTGTGTTATAGTAACCCAACTATCATAAATATGTATTGACATTACGGTAAATTAGTATATAAAATTATGGTAAATGGAGGTGGCTACAGAATAACTTATTCTGTAGCCGGCTACTGAATAGCCTCTCCCTATATATATATATATATATATATATATATATATATATATATATATATATATATATATATATATATATATATATATAGAACAACTACTCTATAGCTGGCTACAAAATAACTTATTCTGTAGCCACCTTGAGTTACTATAATTACTATGTTAATTTATGAGATTATAGTAACTCCTTACTAAGTGGTTTACTATAACGTTATGGTAAATATCCCTATGTGTTATAGTAACCCAACTATAGTAAATATATATTGACATTATCGTAAATTAGTATATAAAATTATGGTAAATGGAGGTGGCTACAGAATAACTTATTCTGTAGCTGGCTACTGAATAGCCTCTCCATATATATATATATATATATATATATATATATATATATATATATATATATATATATATATATATAATGTGTGAATTTTTAGCGAAGGAAAATAATTCCGGGATGTCTGCTGCAAAACTCTTCCATTCCAAAGGTCAAGCCAAAAGAAACAAGAACTTCCATTATGCACCCTGTTCGCTTGATCGTTTCTATGGCTTATAAGCCGGCTGATGTTGTTTTGTTGTAAGAGAAAAACACTGTATCATGACTGATAAGCATGGCTGATACAACCAAGCGAACATGGTGATGAATATTAGTCGTAGCCATGTCTTTATAGGAATCTACAAGCTTCAGAATATCCTTCCACCAGAAGGAGCCCCTAAAACTACTGGTGAGCCAAGGAAGTCATCCATTATAATAATACTTGTCCCAAACAAGTTGCACCCATGGAACATTGAATTGGTTGCGGAACTTCTGTAAGTGTTTGAGTAAAATGCATTCATTTTGTGTGCGGAGGTTCAAAACCCCCAACCCCTTTCCTGCTTTGGAATGCAAACCATAGTCCAGGCTGCCTTTGGTGGTTTGCGGTTATTAACATCAGATTATCGATCTCTCAACGGATAGTGTTTTCTAAATTTGTCAATCTGCTTATTAATAATTGTTTTTGGTAAGAGGAACATACTTTATGGAAAAAGTAGGAAGGACTGTGGATACTGCATTAGTGAGCTCTAAACGACACTACGGGAAACACGCGATTTGCCGAGTGCAAAAATCTTTGGTGAGTGCCAAATTTCGGGCACTCGGCAAAGAGGCCTTTGCCGAGTGCCTGACACTCGGCAAAGACCTGCACTCGGCAAAGGCTGTCTTTGCCGAGTGCCTGGCACTCGACAAAGGAAGACACTCGGCAAAGATTGGTAGGGGCCTAACGGCATCTAGCGGCGTCCTCTTTGCCGAGTGCCCCCCGTTTGGCACTCGGCAAAGAATTTATTTTGCCGAGTGCCAACCCTAGGCACTCGGCAGCAAAATAAATTTTTTTGGTTTTTTGCCACCAATTTTTTTGAAGCTTTGGTACACTACCACAAACAACATGTTTAAATTTGGAACATTTTCATTGCCTTTTGGCATATTTCTATAGTTTATTTTATTTTGTTTAATTTTTTTGGAAAATGTAAGTTTGAACTACGGGTGCATTGAATAATGGATTACATTCGTTCAAAAAATGTTATCCTTGTTTCTTAGTGTAAATTTAGGCTAAATCCAGGAACTGTCTCGAAATTTTGATCAACGTGCTCACGGGGCAACGCCGCCAACTTGCGTGGGAGTGGTTTTTTAATTGTATAAAATGCGAACGAATTCCAAAAATCATGAAACTTGTCGAGTTTTCGTCGTATCGTATGCGTATGCCGTGGAAAAAATTTGAAAAAGTTTCGACCACGTTGTCACATACGATGCTCACAAACCAGGAGGCGCGCCGCGGCCACCGCCCCTGCTCGGCCTCCACCGCCCGCGCCGGCCCCCTTGGCGGCCACCTCCCCTGCCTATACGGCCCCCTCGGCGGCCACCTCCCCCGTCGGTGGCCACTGCAGAAGAGAGGAGGAGGAGGTAGGGGAGAAGAGAGGAGGAGGGGAGAAGAGAGGAGGAGAAGGAGAAGGAGAGGAGAAGGAAGGTGCCGGCCTAGGCCCGTCGACCCTCACGCCACTACGATCATCCCCGCCGTCGTCACTGACCCTCGTTGTTAGCATTCTCGTCGTGAAGGTATGCCCTACACCTGTAGTAGTTAGTAGTAGTACTTAGTAGTGTTAGTAGTAGTTATTAAGTAGTAGTAGTTAGTAGTTAGTAGTGTTAGTAGTATTGTTAGTAGTAAGTAGTGATAGTAGTAGTGTTAGTGTTAGTAGTAGTTGTAGTGGTAGTAGTACTTGTTGTTGTACTACTTCGATACTTTCATCTGCATGGAAAGAGAACTAAAGTACATGGCTCGTCTTGGTATATATATGTTTGTTGGCCTCCGTGCCTATGTTTGGTATATATGTGGTTGTTGACCATCGCGCCTACGTTTCTTGCAGGTTTGGAAACCTCCCCGTGCAGGGGAGGTGCTGCCAAAATTTTCAAAGGATTCTAACCTATTGCCTTTTTATGTAGGAGAAGGACCCATGGGAGGGACTCGACGACCCCGATCATCTTCGTCGGCGCTGCTGGTCTGCCTACACCGCATCGCCTCGCCACTGCACTGACACGCCACTGCCTCGCTAGCCTAACTCCACCGCCACCCTAGGTATAACCCCCTCCTCGTTTGCATGCATGTTTTATATGGTCACGTAGCCTAGTTAGGCATCTCCCATTCGAAAGAGATACGGTCGGAGGTATGCAGATCTTTGCATATCTGCGACCGTATCTCTTTCAGATTGTCCATGTATTTTGGACAGCCTAGCGGATGCGTAGATGAGGTTAGTTTCCATGGTTTGCTCCAGTCTGAGACAGACTTTCAGCATCACCTCCCTGTTGTTCTCTGGATACACACTCTCTCTTGTAGGACATGTATCGAGAGAACAGCGGGGAGGTGCTACCGAAATTCTGTCTTGGATAGGAGCGGAGCATTGAAACTGACCTCATATACGCATCCGCGGGTGGGATTAGGACCTATCCTCACCTATTAGATGGTAGGAACGCCATGTAGATGCAATTGCTGGTTATATTACTCGCTTACATATGTATATGCCAGAGGATGGAGAACCGTGATTGGATATACACGGGCCACGCAAGTATGACCCCAGAATGGATGACTAAGACTAATGCTTTCTTGGAGCATTCATTTGGCGAGGCTGCTAGAGGGTCGAGTTGGATGCCGTGTCCCTGTAGCAAATGTGACAACCGTGTAAGAAAGAATAGGAAGAACATGGGGGAAGATCTTTGCAAGTATGGATTCATGCCAAACTATACCTGATGTGTCCACCATGGTGAAGCCGATCGTATTAGAGAGGAGGTGGTGAGACCACGCCTCGAGGCTTTTGATGGAGATGCCGGGGTAGCAGACTGGATGGATGACTTTCAGGAAGCATGGTTTCGGTGAAGGATTAGAGGACGAGCTAGAGGAATCCGCAAAGGTGTACTATGATATGCTATCTTCGGCATAGAAGCCCCTTCACAAAAAGATAATGGTTTCACAACTAGATGCCATTGAATGCCTAATGGTGTTCAAGTCGTAGTGTAGCATGAGTCGAGACAACTTCGATGGTATGTTGGTAGTTGTTGGATCCCTGCTTCTGGAGGGTCACATTCTGCCGAAGAACTTGTATGAGTCACAGAAACTTCTTCATGCCCTTAAGATGCCGTATGAGCACATCCATGCTTGTCCGAATGGTTGTGTCCTATTTAGGAAAGATCATGAGAAAGCAATGCACTGTCCAAAGTGCAAATCCTCTAGGTATCTAGAGGTCGACACTAGTGATAGCAAGAAGGAACAGCTTGGTATCCCCGCGAAGGTCCTACGGTACCTTCCTATCATACCGAGGATCCAATGGCTGTACATGATAGAGGAGTCCGCGAAATAGATGACATGGCACAAACAAAGATACAATGCTGATAAGATGGTACACCCATCGGATGGTGATGAATGGACCCATTTCGATGGCATACATCATGGTAAAGCTGATGAGGCTCGGAATGTACGTGTAGCGCTGGCAACAGATGGGTTCAACCCCTATGGATTGCTGGCGGCCCCGTACACTTGTTGGCCTGTGTTCGTGATCCCCCTCAATATCCCCCCCCCAGCATCATGTTTCAACCCAAGAACGTATTCTTGTCACTGATAATTCCTGGACACCCGGGGAACAAGATGGGTTTGTTCATGGAGCCTCTCATTGATGAATTGATCCTTGCTGGGAAAAGGGGGTACTGACATACGACCGAGCTATAAAGAAGAACTTCACAATGCATGTGTGGTACCAGTACTCCATGCATGACTTCCTGGTGTATGGCATATTCTGCGCGTGGTGTGTTCACGAGAAGTTCCCATGCCTAATATGCAAGACAGCTATGAGGTTCACTTGGCTGAAGAGGGGTGGCAAGTTTTCTTCGTTTGACCAACATTGTCAATTCCTCCCTCTTGACCATCCATTCAGGCAAGACGTCAAGAACTTCAGGAAAGGGGTTCAAGTCACCGACCCTGCACCTCAGATGATGACCGGTGCCGAGGTCCGTGCTGAGATAGAGGCTCTCAAAGATGATAAAGAGAAAGGTGGTTTTATTGGATATGGTGAGGAACACCAGTGGACTCATAAATTGGGCTTGACTAGGCTCCCCTATTTCAATGCGCTTTTTGCAACACTCATGGACATTCCTGATAAGTCAAAGGACAATGTTAAGGCTAGACTAGACCTGGCAACGATGTGCGATAGGCCAAAGCAAGTGATGAAGCCTCCCGCGCCCGGCAAGAAATGGAGAAGGACTCTGGTCGATTTCGTCTTGAAAAAGGACCAAAGGAAGGAAGTACTATAGTGGATCCAGACAGTTAATGTTCCCTGATGGGCATGCGGCGAATTTGAGTAGGGGAGTGAACTTGTCCACTATGTGAGTCTTAGGGATGAAGAGTCATGACTACCACATATGGATTGAGCGGCTCCTTCCTGCGATGACTCGGGGATACGTCCCTGAGCATGTGTGGCGTGTGCTGGCAAAGTTGAGCTATTTCTTTCGCCAGCTTTGTGCCAAGGAGTTATCTTCGGGACTGTGATTGATGACTTGGAGAAAGTGGCACCTGTGTTGCTTTGCAAGTTGGAGAAGATCTTCCCAGCTGGCTTCTTCCTGGCGATGCAGCATCTGATTTTGCACCTACTGTACGAGGCACAAATGGGGGGGGGGGCATGCAGGCCCATTGGTGCTATACAATTGAGAGATGTCTAAAGATTCTTCGAAAAAAGTGTAGAAATAAAGCCAAAATTGAGGCTTCTATGGCAGAGGCATTCATTATGGAGGAGGTGTCAAACTTCACAATAGCATACTATAAGGATGGCATTCCCAGCGTGCACAATCATCGCCCTCGTTACAACGCGGACGAGAGTTCATCGAACCTCAGCCTTTTCAAAGGGCAACTCAGAAAGGCAAGCGCATCGGGCACCAAGACCTTGCGGCATGATGAGTGGCGCACTATCATGCTAGTATGTGTTGTTGAACCTTGATGAAGTGAAGCCTTATGTGCAGTAAGTTCTCAATGAGCTTGTTACATACGCCCTTGTCACTATCCTCCATCTATAGAACCCCCTTATCTCTTGTTTTTTCAGGGAATTTCTAAAAAAATTCTAGACAGGGAATAGGGCTCCTTCCCCTCAAGAAGAAGATAGTCTTCTCAAAGATGGTGTGCCCGATTTCATATCCTAGTTCGATACGAAGGTACCATCCAATTTACCTCGTTCAATCTTTGACATCCCACTTTGCTCCTACGAGCGAGTAATGTAACGATCTATCTGGCCTCACCTTACAGTCCTGCAAGGATGCGGAAATGGATGCTGAGTTGAAAGGGCTCACCAAAGGCTTCGCCTACAAGGTCAAGTCATTCACCGTTTATGATGTGAATGGCTATCGCTTTCACACAAGAAACTACGAGCGGAGTCGGCCCAATCAAAAAACCACAAATACCGAAGTTTGTACGCCCGGCACCTGATGAGCACTGACTACTACGGCATAGTAGAAGAAATATATGAGCTCAATTTTGAGTGTCGCAAAGCTCCTAATCAAGTTGTATTCAAATGCCATTGGTTCAATCCTAATGTCACTGAGAACAGCCCCTGAGATTGGACAAGTCAAAATTCGACAGGATTCTATCTATCAAGGAGAGGATGTCTATATTGTATCTCCCATGGGTGTGCCAAAAAGACCCCAATGTTATCGGTTGGTATCTTGTGCAGTTGGTATCGCCGCACGGTAAACTGCCTGTCCCAAACAATGAGGATTACAACTTTGACCCAAACACACGGGAGTTCTATCAACCAGAGGGGCTAGAAGGGAGGTTTGACATAGACATGTTTTTGCTTATGGGCATGGAAGTAGACAATGACATTGATCAGGACGATGGAGATGAGGACGATGGAGAAGAGGTGCAAAATGCTAAGGACTTACAAATGCTTGAGCGATTATAGTTAGGCGATGACAATGATAACAACGATGGAGATGAGCCCGATTTACTCGACAATATTGATAGTGATGACGACACCTATGATCCAGCCACTGCCGATCGTGAAGAATATTTCTAATTCATGTAATACTATATTATTATTATTATTATTGCAATTATGTTTCGTTCATTTTGCATCTCTGTATAAGTACTTGTAATTTAACTGTGCTAATTGGTTTACTCTTTGAATTGCAGGCACTCGACAAAATGCTGGGCGGAAGGCAGGCCCGTCGGGGGGTCAACTCCCTCTACATGAGCGAGCGCTCACCACCCCATGCTGAGGAGGACCCCTTGCCAGAGCCGCCGATGAGGAGGACGAGGAGCGGCTGCCCCCGTGGCCGTCTGAGGATGAGGGTGCAGCCGGCTGCCACCCTGTCGGTGGACGAGGACGTCCAGGTGGTGGGCCTACACATAGGAGGGGGTGGCACTTCCTCTGACTCGTCGGACCACGGGGAGGCGGCGATAGTGACAGCAGTGGGTTCCACTAGCACTGCCTCTAGCTCTACCTCGTGGGGAGTCTACTTGCATGGGCCCTCGCAGCTCCCGGCGCGGCCGATCCCACTTCATCGGCGCCCGGTGATTCGACCCCGTGGCGACAAGTAAGTATTATTTCACTACTATTTCATATGACATGTTGAAAATCGAACTGGAGACTAACAATTCTTCTTAATGACTCTTGCAGCAACTGGGAAGTTATGTCCAGAACGGGCCGCCACATCAATGGCACCCTGGGCCTTCTGATTCGGCAGCACTACCCTGGCATGGTCACCTACACCTTGGTGACTTCACTGCCCTAGATGTGGGACCACTTCTATGCCACTGAGGACAGCGAGTTCGGCACCGTTGCGGCGCGGATCAAGGCCGAGTTCTAGGTGAGTCTTCATCGCACTAAATCGGTCAATACTACGCATTCATTGGTCATTCTTGAAATAATGAAACGATACATGATGTTTGTATGCAAGACTTCTTCAGGTGCGACGAAGGGTTTGAGGACCGGGCGGTGCAAGTGCAGGACAAGGTCTGTAGGTCCCGACTCTCAAACCTATACCACGAGACACGGCTCTAGTGCAACATCAACTACAGCGCCGACGTCCTTGGTCAGGTGGTGAGGAAGGCCGATGCCAGGACCAGGACGCTCACCAAGGAGCAGTACCTATTGGTAAGTATGAAACATTAATACTGACTCCTTCCTTGAAGAATAGGTAGGCTTCATTTCATCTTCTGACATATCAATAACTTGATGGCATGCAGCAATGTCCTGATTGGTGCGCTAGGCACCGCCTCTGCTGGGAGGCCAATGTGGACAGGTGGCTCTCGGAGGAGTGGGCGGAGAAGCACAACATCCGTCGGGACTGCCTGCCTATAGACGGGTGGGGCACCACACCACCAGGGCAACTGGACCCTCAGCGCGTACGCCCAGACATGGGTAATCTTCTTTGTGTTTTCATCTTTATTTATTTATTCTAACGCTCAATTCTCATTACTTGTAATCATCTTTATATTTTCCTCACAGTCCCTAGGCGCACCAAGACCAGGAATGCAACGAGTTCATGGCATACGCCCTGGCACACAAGGGCAAGGCGACTGGCCCCAGAAGTCACCTACAACCCAGCGGATGGGCCCGAGGCATACACCAGCGCGAGCATCCACAGCAAGCTTAGCGAGTACACCTCGGCGGCCCACGAGTGCCATGGGGAGGACTTTGATCTAGCCACCTAGCCCTTGGACACTGACCTCCTGATGAGGCTAGGAGGAGGGAAGCAGCACCACTGGTACTGGATGGCAAACAGCACAGTCGACTCCACATCTGTTCCCAACCTCGCCGAGATTCAAGCAAGGAGCACGAGCTCCTCCCTAAAGGTGACCTGATTTCTATGAAGGGAAATCCATAGAGTCGAAGTGTAATAAGACCGTTGCAGATCATCTTACCCAAATTTCCTAGTCGAATACCACATCCATACAACAATAATATCAGAGTACAAATAGTGTGGAATTACATAAATAATTACATCACCGCATTGGCAGAATCAAAAGTAGCATTTATTCAGAACAGCTTGAAGATAAGATCACCAAACTCGAGCGTAGAAACGAACCCCTCAACCGTCAAACCCCTCGGAGCAATGCTCCTTAGTAGAACCTATGTGCTAAAATTTATCAGTACGATTTGTACTGGCCACTCCCACCCTATGAGCATTGCTTTGTGGAAATTGGATGCAAGTTGGATATATTCAAAAGGAACCTATAAGGGTGGGGTTTCCTATGTTTTAACATATCAAGTATATAATAATAGTTGGTCAAGTTTTAACACCATTCCCACAAACATTCCACCCCATTCCCTTTCCAGAGCCTAGGTTTTGATCCTGGGATTCGATATACCACCATCTCCACATCATCACCATACCATCACTCAGTCGATAGGCCAACTCCCTCTCGGCACTGTCTCAAGGCCCGTAGCCCCTGGCTACGACCGATACTCTCTCATGGGGGAAGAAAGAGAAGGACTCATCTCATTATCTAGTTTAAGCGAAACCCAGGAAAGGTCCATAGCCGACAAGTCGGCACATGTATCGATCGATCAACCATACACTCTGCATGAGGTTTTACATAACCACAAGATCTGCCTTCTTCGCTGACCGTTGTCAACTGGGCTGATTCCGGCCACTTGCTATCCTAGGATAATGCCACTCTACCATTGAGCCCTGGTACACCCCAAGTCTAGTCTGGGGCGGCTGAAACTGTGAGTCATGAGCCGGGTCTAGAAGGTCTCCATGAAGTCTCAGAAGGGTGTGGGGGGAATCCTCCACACCCCATACCTCCTTACACTGTCCGCTATCAACCTAGCAGTAGTGGCAATATCCTACCAAGTAGTCCGGTCGTCCCGCATCATATAGGGCGAAGTGGTACATAAGGCTTCCCGGTGAATCTGAGTACTAGTAAGTCCTTAGGGATGACCAAGCTAGAATGTCTTCATTAGGGATTCCATTTACCGTGCCACCACAGTACCTCCATCCCGGGCTCCTCCCATCATAGGTTCACACCTAGGACCACCTCATATACCATTTACCCACCACAGGTATCCATTCCAGGGGTGCCCAGGTAGCACCCCATGGCAAGACTTGCCCCTAGGCTCGTCGTATACTCCAACTTGGTCGACACAACCCTCACCCTCCACACACCCAAGTCACACACGCATCACTCTCCCCATAGTCCAGATAACACCAGTTTCCACCATGCATTAATGTAGTAGAAGTGTAAGTAATGAAATATAGCAGTAAGCGTGTGTCTAGCCTAATAGCAGGGTATGCAGGGGTAAGGTTGCGTCAAGGTAAAGGCCATCAAGTAAGCATACTACCTTGCAAGTCCTATCAGTTGCATGATTATAACAGTAAGTAAAGCAATAGCAGTTCTATATTAGCCATGCATAATAGGTGCTATGAGATTGGGTGGGATGTGGCACCTTCAGTGTAGTCGTCTCCGTTCTCCTCATGGTACTCACGATCCTCGTCCGTCTGGTTCTCCTCTGAGTCTACAATGATCACATTATAGTCGCGTTAGCGATGTCTATAGAATAGCACAAAGAAGCAATGAAAATTCAAAAGAGGGTTCATTGCGCAAAGCTCGATTTTAGATGAATTTTGGTCCTAGTTTCGTATTTTTCTGAGGTCGTATGAATTAGTTATGAATTTCTGAAGTTTAATTCATCTCTAAAAATGGAAAAGGCCAAATTAATCCTGGGCTGACACGTGTCACGCTGTGACTGGTCCACGTGGCATGCTGACGTTAGCATGACATCAGCATGACGTCATCAGCTCGGCTCTAAGTTGACAAGTGGGGTCCTGTTGATGTCATCTTGACGTCAGCATGACATCATCAACGTCATCGGTTCTGATAGGTGGGGCCAGAGGCTCTTGGGTCACTGACTTGTGGGTCCGGTCAAAGTCAATGTCAAGTCAACAGGGCGAGTCAATGGTCAACGGTTCATAGTCACTGACGTGTGGGGCCAAGGCTGCTGACATCAGCAGCTGACGTCATCGTGATGTCAGCATGACATCACCTCGGCTGTGTTGATACTGATAGGTGGGACCCGCGTGACATCGTCATGACGTCAGCATGACGTCATTTGCTGACAAGTGGGTCCGGAGTCTCTATGTCGCTGACATATGGGGCCTAGTCAACCGTCATCGTTGACCGATCAACGGTCAACATGGACCGGGTCTGGACTGGGCTGGTTGGGCCTGGATAGGGCTGGATTTGGGCCGGGCTTAGCCCACCACGTGGCCTCGTCACAGAGTGCCACGTAGCCTTTCGGGTTCGGGTTAGGCTCGAGTCCACGGCTCGTAGGTCCACGGTGGACTCAGGAGCGCTGGTCCACGGACCGCAGGCAGGTCTATGGTGAACCGCGTCCATGTGGGCATAGGCTGTGCAGTGCATCATGCACCCAGTGCATGTGGTGAGGGGAGGCTTCGCCCCCCGTTTCTCCACCGGTGTTCTACCAGAGCAGAGCTCTTCGCCGGCGGCGAGGCTGGGCGCGGGGCCTCCTAGGTGGCTCGGCTGAGCGGATAAGGCCTCTATGGATGCGTGGGGGCATGGCAAGGGCATCTAGGGGCTCAAGGTGGGGCTTTCGGTTCTCCATGTGGCCGATAGGGGCAACACAGCGTCCAGCGGTGGCATGGTGACGACGGTGGGGCATGCTAGAGCACTACGGGCACCGATGGGGCGGTCTAGGAATTCTATAGCTTCCCAAGATCAAGGTGAGTCGATCCTTCCTACCTCTACTGGCTCGCATCAGATAGAACGGCCCCGCCATGGTCGTGCTCTGGCCATGGCGAGCGTGCTTGGAGCGCGTACAGGGCTCAACTATGGCTGGTCTTTCAGGGCTTGGCGAGGTGGTAGGTGGGGTCATGGACGTGTGCGTGAGTGTGCTGTGCTCCGAGGTGGCAAAAGGTGTGGACATTGGGCCTCCTAGGTGGGGAGACCACGTCGGTGGTCATGCGGTGACGGTGAGCAGAAGACAGTGCATGGGCTCACCTTCGGTGTCGATGGTGAGAGGATGGCAGTGCAGTGGCGGGGCGTGGCTATGTCGAGACAAGGCCGTGCAGTTCCGAGCAGCGTCGACATGGTGGATCGAGGCGTCGTCCTCCACTGCGGCGACAACAGCGATGTCGAGCAGCTTCGGTGCTCCTTCTTCTACCTCTATCCCCTCTCTCTCTTGGCTCGAATGTGCGATGGATGGCCACAAGGTGGCGGCGGAGCACAGGGGACGTGCTTTGGGCAACCGGGGCTAGGGCTTTTATAACCGAAGCTCGGCCAGGCATGGAGTGAGCGGCTAGGGATGGCCAAGTGGCACGTGGATGGCTATGATCGCATCAAGGCTAGGGCTACGGGGTCACGACGCGGCCGCAGGTGCGATGGCTGAAACCGTTTTCATGTTCCTTGGTCAGCAAGGCGGGGGACAGGAGGCGATAAGGTCATGGCTTGGCCATGGCCATGGCAGGCGCTGCGCGGCAGCGGTCATTCACCGTGTGTGACACTGTCGGGCAGCCGGTGCCTGCGTGGCACCCATCCAACGGGCTTCATAGTCGGTTGTGAGGCACGGACGGCGGAGAGGGGTCGAGGTGGCATCGGATCTTTTTCCCCACGGCATCTGCGCTCTATTTCTTCGGATGTAGAGGAGTGGACCAAGGAGGGGGATGACGAGGGTGTCCCACCTATCAGCCAGCGCGGGGAAAACGACGACGGAGAGGGCGTGCGGGTTGGCTGCATGGGTCGCGTGCGGTCGGCCAGGCCTACTTGCGGCTGTGCATGGGCCAGTGAAGCCGGGTGAGCGAGCTAGGCTGGCTGGGGGAAAAAGGCAGGCTGGGCCGATTGGTTGCTTGGGCTAGCTCCTCCCTTTTCTCCTTTTTTTGTTTTTCTTCTCTTCTCCTTTGTTTGAATTCAAATTTGGTTTTGGAATTTGAATTCAAAATTGGTGTACCCTATTCATTGAAGTTTTAGATATGAGGCCCACACCATTCTTTTATATATATTAGGAACTTTATTTAGCTATTTTGTATAACAAAAATAGGTGCAGTTTTGTTATACAAAAATAGAAATAGTTTTCTCTTTAAGCATCTATTCTTTGGTTTGATTAATAATTACTTTTTGGTTTATTTCTTTAAAGGAGTTGTTAGGCATTACATAAAACAAATGAAAATCCAAATCACCATTTGAGTTAACAATGTATGCTATGGTTTATTTGTTAGTATTTGAATAAACACAATTAACAAATGATATGCCATGCTCATGAAATTGTCTAGTTGGGTTACTTCTAATGCAACACCTAGGGTTGGCTCCTACAGATGTCACTCAACATTGCATAGGGTAACAACAAAATTTTGTAGTTGTGATTTTTGGTGTGTTACAGTCCTACCCCCTTAACAGAATCTTGTCCCCGAGATTAAAGCGTAACAGTACTCTTCGAAGAGGTAAGGATATCGTAGCCGGAGGTTAGACTCTTTCTCCCATGTTGCTTCTCTGTCCGTGTGGTTGCTCCATTGGATCTTGCATATAGGAATAGTTTTGCTTTGGGTATCTTTGGTATCTCTACCTAGAATTCTGATAGGATATTCTTTATACTCAAGAGTATCTTGAATGTCAAGTGTACCAGTTGGAACTACTTCATCGGGCACTCTCAAACACTTGCGTAGCTGTGAGACATGGAATACAGGATGTACACCCACCAATTCCTCAGGTAGCTCAAGTTTGTAAGCGAGCTTTCCAATCCTCTTGCAAATCTTGTATGGGCCAACAAATCTAGGGGCAAGCTTTCCTTTCACATGGAATCTGACAGTTCCATGTAGTGGAGATACCTTGAGATAGACGAAGTCTCCCACATTGAACTCAAGTTCTCTTCTTCTTTTGTCAGCATAGCTCTTGTATTGACTTTGACCAATCCTCAAGTTCTCCTTCACTTTAGCAACTCCTTCTTCGGCATCTTGAATCTTAGCGGAGTCAAAGAACTGATCTTTTCCCTAGTTGAGACCACATCAAAGGTGTCTTACAAGGTCTGCCATATAGAGCTTCAAACGGCGACATCTTGATAATGGCTTGGTAGCTGTTGTTGTAAGAGAACTCTGCATAGGGTAGGCATTTCTCCCAATCAGAGCCATAATTCAGTACACTAGCACGAAGCATGTCTTCTAAAATCTAATTTACTCATTCAGTTTGTCCATCTGTCTGTGGGTGGTAAGCGGTACTGAAATCAAGTTTGGTTCCAATGGACTTGTGCAGAGCTTCCTAGAATTGGGACATAAACTGAGGACCATGATCAGATACAATACTAGAGGGAGCTCCATGCAGTCTGAGAATATGCTCAACATATAGATCTGCCAATTTTTTCGGCATCAGTCTTGGTCTTAACTAGTACAAAGTGAGCAATCTTGGTCAAACGATCAACAATCACCTAGATAGAATCATTGCCTTTCTGTGAACGGGGCAATCCAACTATGAAATCCATGGATATGCTCTCCCACTTCCACTCGGGAACGTCAAGAGGCTTTAGCAATCATGCAGGCCTTTGATGTTCAGCCTTGACTCTATTACAGGTGTCACATCATGCCACATGTCCCACAATGTCTATCTTCATGCCTTTCCACCAAAAGTGTTTCTTCAAGTCTTGATACATCTTTGAATTTCTAGGGTGAATACAGTACTTGGAATCATGAGCTTCTGACAAAATTTCCTCTCGTAGTACTAGGGTCAGATGAAACACAAACTCTGTTCTTGAACCAGATGGTTCCTTGTTCATCTTCCTGGTGGTTGGTCTTGTAGCCTAGTTTCATCAGACCACGAAGATATTTGATCTCTTCACAATTTTTCTGAGCTTGACGGATATGATCTGTGAGATCATACTGTATGCGGAGCTCATTTAACAAGCCATACAGTAGTATCTCAAGTTGGAAATCTTCAATCTCATCCTTGAGCTCAGGTGGTATGGATTCAGTGATCAATGTGTGACAGTAACTCTTGCGACTAAGAGCATCTAGCGACTACATTAGCCTTTCCTCGATGATAGTGAATTTCTAGGTCATAGTCCTTGATCAACTCTAGCCATCGGCGTTGCCTCATATTTAGATCTTCCTGAGTGAAAAAGTACTTCAAACTCTTGTGATCCGTATAGATATCACACTTATTGCCTATCAAGTAGTGTCTCTAGATCTTCAAGGCATGCATAACTGCTGCTAACTCCTAGATCATGGGTTGGGTAACGGTTCTCGTGTTCTTTCAACTATCGGGAAGCATATGCTATCACTCTTCCACCTTGCATCAATACACAACCAAGTCCTTGATGGGATGCATCACAAAAGACCACAAAATCTTTGCTGATATCAGGCAATGCTAGCACAGGAGTTGTGGTAAGCTTCTGTTTCAATTCCTAGAAGCTTTGTTCAGCACTCGGGCGTCCATTCAAACTCCTTAGTCTTCTTCAGAAGGTTGGTCATTGGACGGGCTATCTTGGAGAAGTTCTTAATGAATCGGTGATAATATCCAGCCAATCCCAAGAAACTTCTGACTTCTGTCACATTACAGGGTTGATCCCACTCTTTCACGGCTTCAATCTTGGCTGGGTCAACTGCTGACACCTTCAGCTAATAGTACATGGCCTAAGAAGGCAACTTCCTGTAACCAAAATTCACACTTCACTGAACTTTGCGTAGAGCTTGATGTTGGGCTAGTTTCTCAAGCACTGGTTCTTAGATGATGTTCATATTCTTCAGCGGTGGGTGAATAGACAAAGATGTCATCAATGAATACTACCATGAACTTATCCAGATCATCCATGAAAACCTTATTCATCATGTTCATGAAGTATGCAGGAGCATTCAGTGAGTCCAAAGGACACCACAGTGAACTCAAACTGCCCATACCTAGTCACAAAAGCTGTCTTCGGGATGTCACTCTCTCGAATCTTCATCCGATGATAGCTAGATCTAAGATCAATCTTGGAGAAATACTTGGCACCATGAATCTAATCAAGCAGATCATCGATTCTTGGCAGATGGTACTTGTTCTTGATGGTGACTACGTTCAAGTTCCGATAATCAATGCACATTCTCATTGAGCCATCCTTCTTCTTAACAAATAGAACAGGGGATCCCCAGGGTGAAGCACTAGGTCTGATATATCCCTTCGAGATGAGCTCATCAAGCTATTTCTTGAGCTCGGCCAGTTCATCAACTGACATGCGATAGGGTCTCTTAGCAATGGGTCCTGTTCCTGGCAAAAGATCAATGATGAACTCTACATCACGGTCTAGTGGCATACCCGGTAATTCTTTAGGGAATACATTGGGATAGTCTCTAACCACAAGGCACATCATGAACTATCTTCTCCTCTTCTCTGCAATTCTGAATTCGCTTTAAGGGCACATAGGATGGAAGTGGACTTTTCGGACTGGGGTTCACATCTAATAACTTGGCCTGATGGGTGGGTCACTTGGACGTATCTAGGTGAACATGATATAATACCTCAGTGAATGGTTAGCCAATCCATGTCTAAGATGACATTTAGGTTTGTGGAAGGTAATAGGGTTAGGTCGGCTTTAAAGGTAAGACCCTCAATGGTAAGACTCACTCCCTTACAGATGTGGGTGCATTTTAGGTCTCCTAAAGGTGAACTAGTGATGATAGGCTTTTCACGTGGGGTTACAGGCAGGTCATGTTCGCGTGCAAACTTGGATGATATGTAAGAACAAGTTGCTCTAGAGTCAAATAGAACTGATGCAGTATTGCCATTAACTAAAAACATACCGTACACCATGTTAGGGGCAGCCTGTGCTTCCTCGGCGTCCAAATGGTTGAGACGTCCTCGAGTAGCAGATCCCTTGAGCTAAGACTTCTGAGCAGCTGAGTTCTGGGGCACTTAGCGGCTTTGTGACCTGGTTGGCCACAAGCAAAGCAGGTGAAAGGCGTACCGCCTGTAGGGGTTGGCGCGGGTGCCTTCTAGTTTCTAGTGCTTGGTGTAGGGCGGTTCTATGCTGGGCATTCATTTGCTGAGCAGGGATAGTTGAAACAGGTCCTGATTGTTGCGGTCCTGAGCATAATAGTCCCGAGTGTAACAATCCTGAGCAGGGCGGGAGTATTTGGTGGTGTAGCCTCCACTACCCCTACTCGATCTAGGGTTGTCATCCTTGTTATGGTGAGAGCATTCCCTGGGTGGTGCGTCTCTGTGGAACCTCTTGCGATCACTGGCCATGGAGGGACTCCTCAGGCTTACACTTCCTCTCCCTATACTCTTCTCCAGCTTCAGCATAGTCATTCTCAATCTAGGATGCAGCGATCCACCAGAGCACACAACGTGTTACTCTCAATACCTGCCAAACTTCAGCTTGATGTGTGGGTTAAGTCCCTTGTGGTAATAGTAAAACTTTTCCTTCTCAGAGTTCACAACATAGGAAGGTGCATAGAGAAGAAGATTGGTGAAATGAGTAGTGTACTCAGTCACCCTGTCCTTTCCCATCTTGATGTTGCGGAACTCCTCAGCTTTGGCCTCCATGATACCCTTGGGAATGTGATACTCAATGAATGCTTCTGCAAACTCATCCCACGAGATGTTGGCAGGGTCCTCATGGGAGTCACTGAAACTGTCCCACTAGGCACGTGCTGCACCTGTGAGCTGGTGTGTGGCAGCTCCAACACACTCATCGTCGATGAAAGTAGTGAGGTCAAGCTTCTTCTCCATCTCCTTGAGCTAGTCATCGGCTACAAGCGGGTCAGGGTCGGTGCCATCATATGTAGGTGGCCTTAGCTTTAGAAATCCTTCTAGCTTCCTTTGGAAGTCATTCTGCTGACCTCCTTGGCGATGGTTTGCTCCATTAACAAGGGCTGCAAGAAGTTGGGTCTGTTGTGCCATCACCTCTGCCAGGTTCGGTGGTGGTGGTGGCAGAAGGTTCTCCTTAGGCAGCGGGGTATTCTCCAGGTTGAAGGGTATCCCTCCACGTCCACGGCCATGGTTGTTGCCACCATGCCCCCATTTGGTTCGACTGGTTCGGGGGTGGGCGCACGTCCACGGTTCATTAGGCGATCAGATCGGTGGTTCGGACATCAGCAACACGGATCATAGGAATTTTAGTATTTGTGCCATAAGCGCTTATAATTCAGTATGATTACATGATTTTGACAATTTAAAGAAAAACATTTATACTATCCAACACTCATTACAAAGAAGCAATAAGATCCATAAGATGCAATAATATCCAAAACATTCATTACATGGGTTTTATTACATAGCATCATCTCTAGTAGCTACACTTGAAGACTCGCGAGAATCGTACTATGCATAGTGTCTCATATTACATCTCATAAGGGGTACATCATGGGGTACAACTTATGGAAGCTACTGACATGACTCATGACCAAGCAGGGTCATTCTACTCTAACTCATACACCGCAGCTGGGATACGACTGTTCTCGATCTCGATCTTCTCGTCAGACTTGTGAAGTTGGGACACATACTTCAAGGCCTCGGCGAGCTCCTCAGTAGGCTTGGCTCTAGGTAGGGTAGGGCAGGCATCTAGGTTGAGGCGAGTCAGGGGCTAACTCAAACTCCTCTATCCTAGGCTTCGTCTTACTACGAATCTCCTTGGGTAGCTGATCCCACATACCCTTCATCTCCCTGAGGCGCTTCCTGTCAGACTTCTACCAAGCCTGCCACGTCCTTTCACACTTGTCCTGTAGGTACTCATTCTGCCTGAGTGCCTCGATCAGGTGACCCTAGTTGCGTATGGCCTTCTTCCTGAACTCCTCTAGATCCTGAGTCATGGTCTTGTTCTGAGATTGGATTTTCAGCATATCAATCCCCTTGGACCTTTCTCTGTCTCCTCTGTGGTTGAAGTCAGCCTTCTTGTCATCCAACTCTCTCAACAACTCCAAGACCTTGCTGTCGAGGTAGTAGTTCCTATTGCCTAGGTCGGCGGCTTTGTCCTGTAAGTCTGTGACCTTGGTTCTGTGGACTTCTTCACGACGGTTGAGCTTGTCCTGTAGCTTGGCAACTGTCTCAAGTAGACTAGCTCGCTCCTGTGCTCCCTACGAGTCTCGCTCCTGGTACTCCCACAGAAGGGCCTAGTCCTGACATCTCCTCTGCTCCAGCTGGGTCATGTACCTATCCTGCTCTAGTAGGTGAATAGCTAAGACACGAAGGCATCTGTCCTCCTCGGCAAAGATAACTCTACCGGCTGCGAAACTCTGCTCACAAGGGGTAAGGCTAAGGTCGAGGGCCTAGGGAAGTAGACGGAACTATGTCATCTTCAGATGCTCGTAGTGGTCCCTCATCACTCTACGAAGTGCCTTGTGTGAGATAGCTTGCAGTCCCCCTCGACTGTGTCCTCTATAGTCAACTCGGTGAAAGCTGGGACAGAAGGTAAGGTAGTGCTAGCTGAAAACTCAACTGAGGTGACAATCGGTCCTTCGATTCCTCCTTCCTAAGCTGGCTTCCCGGTGCAGGTGACCTTGACAAGCTCGTCGGGGACTCCTAATGTGACGAGAACTCGGCAGAAGGTCTGTGCAAAACCCCCGAGCTCATGTAGGTCGAAGGTAAGCTTGGCGTGGTCTAGAGGTAGCGGTCCTAGAGGCGGCCAGTCGACGTTCAGTTGCCATCTACATGTTTTAAGGAATAGGTGTTAGCAGGTCCATAATAGATAAGCCTTGCATAAAAGTAAATGCAGGGTCGGTATATAACCGAAAGAAGGGCTGTTCACGTCCTATTTTATCGTCCATTTCTGAGGGTTTCATCCTAAGGTCAAGTATGGCTCTGATACCAACTGAAGCGACCTGATTTCCGTGAAGGGAAATCCACAGAGTCAAAGTGTAATAAGACCATTGTAGATCATATTACCCAAATTTCTAGTCGAATACCACATCCATACAACAATAATATCAGAGTACAAATAGTGCGGAATTACATAAATTATTACATCGCCGCATTGACGGAATCAAAAGTAGCATTCATTTAGAACAACTTGAAGATAAGATCGCCAAACTCGAGCATAGGAATGAACCCCTCAACCATCAAACTCCTCGGAGCTATACTCCTCAGTAGAACCTGTGGGCCAAAATTTATCAGTATGATTTGTACTGGCCACTCCCACCCTATGAGCATTGCTTTGTGGAAATTGGATGCAAGTTGGATATATTCAAAAGGAACCTATAAGGCTGGGGTTTCCTATGTTTTAACATATCAAGTATATAATAATAGTTGGTCAAGTTTTAACACCATTCCCACACACATTCCACCCCATTCCCTTTCTAGAGCTAGGTTTCGATCCTAGGATCGCTATACCACCATCTCCACATCATCACCATACCATCGCTCAGTCGACAGGCCAACTCCCTCTCGGTACTGTCTCAAGGCCCATAGCCCCTGGCTACGACCGACACTCTCTCATAGGGGAAGAAAGAGAAGGACTCATCTCATTATCTAGTTTAAGCGAAACCCAAGAAAGATCCATAGCCGACAAGTCGGCACATATATCGATCGATCAACCATACACTCTGCTGAGGTTTTACATAACCACAAGATCTATCTTTTTCACAGACCGTCGTCAACTGGGCTGATTCTGGCCGCTTGCTAGCCTAGGATAATGCCACTCTACCATTCAGCCCTGGTACACCCCAAGTCTAGTCTGGGGTGGCTGAAAACTGTGAGTCATGAGCTGGGTCCACAAGGTCTCCATAAAGTCTCAGAAGGGTGTGGGGGAAATCCTCCGCGCCCCGTACCTCCTTACACTGTCCGCTATCAACCTAGCAGTAGTGGCAATATCCTACCAAGTGGTCCGACCATCCCGCACCATATAGGGCAAGTTGTACGTAAGGCTTCTCGGTGAATCTGAGTACTAGTAAATCCTTAGGGATGACCAAGCTAGAATGTCTTCATCAGGGTTTCCATTTACCATGCCACCACAGCACCTCCATCCTAGGCTCCTCCCATCATAGGTTCACACCTAGGACCACCTCATATACCATTTTCCCACCACAGGTATCCATTCCAGGGGGGCCCAGGTAGCACCCCATGGCAAGACTTGCCCCAGGCTCGTCGTATACTCCAACTTGGTCGACACAACCCTCGCCCCCCACACACCCAAGTCACACACGCAGCACTCTCCCCATAGTCCAGATAACACCAGTTTCCACCATGCATTAATGTAGTAGAAGTGTAAGTAATGAAATATAGCAGTAAGCATGTGTCTAGCCTAATAGCAGGGTATGCAGGGGTAAGGTTGCATCAAGGTAAAGGCCATCAAGTAAGCATACTACCATGCAAGTCCTATCATTGTATGATTATAATAGTAAGTAAAGCAATTGCAGTTCTATATTAGCCATGTGTAATAGGTGCTACGAGATTGGGTGGGATGTGGAACCTTCAGTGTAGTCGTCTCCGTTCTCCTCATGGTACTCACGATCCTTGTCCAGTCTGGTTCTCCTCCGAGTCTGCAACGATCGTATTATAGTCGCGTTAGCGACGTCTATAGAATAGCACAAAGAAGCAATGAAAATTCAAAAGAGCCAAATGCACTCAAACATGGGTTCATTGCATAAAGCTCGATTTTAGATGAATTTTGGTCCTAGTTTCGTATTTTTCTGAGGTCGTATGAATTAGTTATGAATTTCCGAAGTTTAATTCATCTCTGAAAATGGAAAAGGCTGAATTAATCCTGGGCTGACACTGTGTCACACTAGTGACTGGTCCACATGGCATGCTGACATCAGCATGATGTCATCGGCTTGGCTCTGAGCTGACAAGTGGGGTCCTGCTGATGTCATCTTGACGTCAGCAAGACGTCATCAACGTCATCGGTTCCGACAGGTGGGGCCAGAGGCTCTTGGGTCACTGACTTGTGGGTCCGGTCAAAGTCAACGTCAAGTCAATAGGTGAGTCGACTGGTCAATGGTTCATAGTCACTGATGTGTTGGGCTAGGGCTGCTGACGTCAGCAGCTGACGTCATCGTGACGTTAGCATGACGTCACCTCAGCTGTGTTGATATTAACTAGGTGGGACCCACGTGACGTCGTCATGATGTCAGCATGATGTCATTTGCTGACAAGTGGGTCCGGAGTCTATGTGTCGCTGACATGTGGGGCCTGGTCAACCGTTATCAGTTGACCTGATCAATGGTCAACACGGACCGAGTCCGAACTAGGCCGGTTGGGCCTAGACAGGGCTGGATTTGGGCCGGGCTTAGCCCACCATGTGGCCTCGTCATAAAGTGCCACGTCAGCTTTCCAGGTTCGGGTCAGGCTCGAGTCCACGGCTCGTGGTCCATGGTGGACTCAGGAGCGCTGGTCCATGGACCGCAGGTAGGTCTATGGTGAGCCGCATCCATGCGGGCGTAGGCTGTGCGTTGCATCATGCACCCGGTGCATGTGGTGAGGGGAGGCTCCGCCCCGCATTTCTCCACCAGTGTTCTGCCAGAGCAGAGCTCTTCGTCGGTGGCAAGGCTGGGCGCGGGGGCTCCCGGGTGGCTCGGCTAAGCGGATAAGGCCTCTACGGATGCGTGGGGGCACAACGAGGGCATCTAGGGGCTCAAGGCGGGGCTTCGGGTCTCCATGTGGCCGATAGGGGCACCACGGCGTCCGTGGCGGCATGGTTACGATGGTGGGGCATGCCGAAGCACTACGGGGCGCCGACAGGGCGGTCTGGGCGTTCTACAGCTTCCCAAGATCAAGGCGAGTCGATCTTTCCTACCTCTACTGGCTCGCATTGGACAGAACGTCCCTGCCATGGTCGTGCTCCGGCCATGGCGAGCGTGCTCGGTGCACGTACAGGGCTCCGCTGTGGCCGGTCTTTCGGGGCTTGGCGAGGTGGTAGGTGGGGTCGTGGACGTGTGCGTGAGTGTGCCATGCTCCGAGGCAGCGAAAGGTGTGGACGTTGGGCCTCCTAGGTGGGGAGACCACGTCGACGGTCATGCAGTGACAGTGAGCAGAGGACGGTGCGTGGGCTCACCTTCGGTGTCGATGGCGAGAGGATGGCGGTGTAGTGGCGGGTCGTGGCTGTGTCGAGACGAGGCCATGCAGTGCCGAGTAGCGTCAACGTGGTGGATCGAGGCGTTGTCCTCCGCTGTGGCGACACCGGCGATGTCGGGTGGCTTCAGTGCTCCTTCTTCTACCTCTATCCCCTCTCTCCCTTGGCTCGAGTGTGCGGTGGATGGCCACAAGGTGGCGGTGGGGCATGGGGATGCGCTTTGGGCAACCGGGGCCGGGGCTTTTATAGCCGAAGCTCGGCCAGGCATGGAGCGAGCGGCTGGGGATGGCCAAGTGGCGCGCAGATGGCTATGATCGTGTCGAGGCTAGGGCTACGGGGTCCGCGACGCGGCCGCGGGTGCAATGGTGAAACCGTTTTCACGTTCCTTGGTCAGCAAGGCGGGGGACAGGGGGTCGACAAGGTCACGGCTCGGCCATGGCCATGGCTGGTGCGCGCGGCAGTGGTCATGCACCGTGCGTGACCCTATCGGGCAGCCGGTGCCTACGTGGCACCCATCCAACGGGCATCGCAGTCGGTTGTGAGGCACGGATGGCGGAGAGGGGTCGAGGCGGCATCGGATCTTTTTTCCCATGGCATCTGTGCTCTGTTTCTTCGGATGCAGAGGAGGGGACCAAGGAGGGGGATGATGAGGGTGTCCCACCCGTCAGCCAGCGTGGGGAAAACGACGGCGGAGAGGGCGTGCGGGCTGGCTGCGTGGGCCACGCGCTGGTCGGCCAGGCCTGCTTGCGGCTGCGCGTGGGCCAGTGAAGCCAGGGTGAGCGAGCTGGGCCGGCTAGGGGAAAAAGGCAGGCTGGGCCGATCGGTTGCTTGGACTAGCTCCTCCCTTTTCTCCTTTTTTGTTTTTCTTCTCTTCTCCTTTGTTTGAATTTAAATTTGGTTTTGGAATTTGAATTCAAAATTGGTGTACCCTATTCATTAAAGTTTTAGATATGAGGCCCACAACATTCTTTTATATATATTAGGAACTTTATTTAGCTATTTTGTATAACAAAAATAGGTGCAGTTTTGTTATACAAAAATAGAAATAGTTTTCTCTTTAAGCATCTATTCTTTGGTTTGATTAATAATTACTTTATGGTTTATTTCTTTAAAGGAGTTGTTAGGCATTACATAAAACAAATGAAAATCCAAATCACCATTTGAGTTAACAATGTATGCTATGTTTTATTTGTCAGTATTTGAATAAACATAATTAACAAATGACATGCTATGCTCATGAAATTGTCTAGTTGGGTTACTTCTAATACAACACCTAGGGTTGGCTCCTATAGATGTCACTCAACATTGCATAGGGTAACAACAAAAATTTTGTAGTTGTGATTTTTGGTGTGTTACACTCCCTCCCCATACGCTCTCGACAGCAGAGCTCACAGCAGCAGATGGCGGAACTCCAGGTTAGTACTGTTTTATTCGTCATTCATTGCTTTTACACATCTACCTTGCATTTGCATTGTTTAAACATTGTGGGTGGAATGTTGCAGGCTGACTTGCGGAGGTTGGAGGCCTAGCAGGCGGCCTAGGCGGAGGCCCATCGGCTGGAGATGGAGGCTGTACTTGCCTATAGGGCGGCCGAGGCGCAGAGGCTGTAGGACATGTTCAGCTTCATGGCGAGCCTTCAGGCCTTGCTAGGTGTGGTCGTGCCCCAGTCGCTGCTCGCTCCAGTTGTGGCTCCTCCTCCTGTAGGGACTCCGGTGAGTATATATGGTCGTTTATTCCTTTAGCTTATGTGGCCCTCCTATAGATACTCATGAATTCGCTTCTCCTTTGTGCAGCAACAGTCGGCGGGTTCGAACCCGACTCCTCAAGGTGGCCCTTCTCCACATGCCGGGTGGACAACTGGCCCTCCTCAAGGTGGCAGTTCACACTCCGGGTGGGGAGACTGGCAGTAGGTACCGTTTATTTGTTTCTTTTCATGTTGCATGGACTTGTGTTAGACTTAGCCTTATGTTGGACTACTACTAGAGACATATATATATTGTGATGGATATTGTCATGGATGATGCGAATGTATGTGATGGATTATGGACAATGGATTTGTATGTGATGTATTATGGACGGTGGATGCGTATGTGATGGGTTATGGATGTGTATGTGATGGAATATGGATGTGTATGTGATATATCCTGTGCTGTGTGTTGATATATATGTGATTTCTTTGTGTTGCGCTGATGGAAAGCAAAAAACCAAAAAAATAGCATTTTTCCCTCTTTGCCGAGTGCCACACTCGGCAAAGAGGGCTTTGCCGAGTGCCGTGACCATGGCACTCGGCAAAGCTGGGAAGCAGAGACCCAATTTTCCAGCTTTGCCGAGTGCCAGAGCCATGGCACTCGGCAAAGATTTTTTTTTTAAAAAAAAGAAAAAATTTCTTTGCCGAGTGCAAGAGTATGGCACTCGGCAAAGAATTTTCAAAAAAAAGGAAAAATTCTTTGCAGAGTGCCGCTGAGGTGGCACTCGGCAAAGAGGCCGTCATAGTTGACGTCGGATTTTTTTTTTTTGCCGAGTGCTGACGAAACACTCGGCAAAGGCTTTACCGAGTGCCCGATATGTGGCACTCGGCAAATAAACCTTTGCCGACGAGTTCTTTGCCGACTGCTCTTTGCCGAGTACGGCACTCGACAAAGCCTTTACTGAGTGTATTTCGGGCTTTGCACTCGCAAAGCCTTTACCAAATATATTTCGGGCTTTGCCGAGTGCCGCAGGCACTCGGCAAATTACCGGTTTCCAGTAGTGCGA